>NW_015548360.1:141541-187169 GCF_001515605.1 Sinocyclocheilus anshuiensis
AAGCCCGTGGTTTAAAAACAACAAAGTGAATAGTCTACACTTGCTCAGTGTACGAACACATCCCTGTTTTGCATAGGCGTCTAATTGTTAAACGCGACCGTTGCATGTGCATTGTAATTCATTTGGAGGGTGGACAAAATCACATCGGCTACGCACAAAAGTCTCACCTGAAAGAGTGTCAATGGCCCTCATCGCTACCTTTTCGTCGGGGCAATCCACAAACGCGTAGCCACTTTTTACGAGAAAGGGTGCACTGAAAGGTATCTTCCACTGCTCAAAGATACTTTCCAAGTCCAGCGCGCTCGCCTGCTCGCTCACGTTTCCGATGTAGAGCTTATTCATTTTGTTGTATACGGAAAAGAGCGACCGTGTTGCAGAGGGGCAGCCCTTTATCGCGTCGCTCGGATGGGCAGTGTTTGGAGAGAGAGAACCGCACTGTCGCTCAGCGGAGGGTCTGGGAGTGTTCTCCCAATCACTCCAAGCTACTGAGATATTTGATGGACGAGATCGCCGCCGTACTTGCGCGCACTCGCGTTTCCTCTTGATTTAAACGCGCTGAATTATTTATTCCGTCACCTCTGCGAGGCAAGGGCCGGGAAGATAGAGAACGTTTCTTTATTATTTGGCGATGCGACTAAATTGTCACACACGTTTGTGTAGGCACCGCCTCTTAATAACATCGAGAGAACGGGAAACAAAACAAAAAAAACTAAGTTATTCTGCCTTTTTCAATGAGCCACGTGTTCAAACTACAAATCAGTCCTGCACGTGAGGAGTCCCGGTTGCTCTCGTTGTACCCGTTCAATGATATTCCGTTCGGTGGACTTTTCTCTACTAATGCCGTTCTGCGCTCTTATTGGTTGTTGGTGGAGTTGTAAAGAGGCGTTGCACGCACACTAGCTCGCCTCACAACGCTTGGAAGCAGCGCTGAGGCTTTATCTGAGCTTATGGTGGGCTGCCATATAGGGGACGAGGGGGAGGGGCTGCCATTCATACAGCATCTACACTATTTCTTACTCTATTTTCTATACACTGTATGACATACATGCCATAGGGGTATGGTAAACCTCTAAACAATTGAGACCACATTCAATCAAGCGAGATTCTCTTTTTCTCTCCCATTCCACGAAGAAAAATCCTACACGCGCAACTACGTATAATTATTTACACAGATACATATGTGAAGCATTTTGCGTTACTCTAACGCAGCTTCTTCTTAACTATACATGCCTACAGTTTTTGACAACTGTGGCCTAGTGTAACGTGACCTAACCAGATTGAACAAAGCGAATATACACTTCCGGTGCCTAAAGAAAGGGGAGGGCCATGCGGAACATAGAAAAGTCGTAATGGCGAGTGGTTAAGGCGGGCCTCCTTCTGGCACAGCGGGGAGGAGATCATAGGCTTGTGTGTTGGTTCATGCAATATTCCTTTGACTTCTTCCCCGAAAATTCGCCACATTTCTTTCACTGTTCCGCAGAAAAAGACTGGAGTTGCATAATATCTGGATGTGCGGCCTGCAAATCGCTCGACCTTCCACGTAAAGCGGAGACATTTACGCTGGGCCCACGCCCTTATGCGCCTCTTTCTCTCTCCCCCTCTTTTTCTGTCACACACACATACACACATAGGTCGTGCTGGTTTTCTTTTAAAAGATGTGTCTGTACGCATATAATGTCAGATTTGATAAATATTCAAGTTGTATAATATTTGCATCGCAAGTTTAGGATATGACACGTTCGACGGGTTTCTATTAATTAAGACGGATTCAGATTTTACGCCCTTATTGGAATCCGCGAGATGTGAGGCACTGCTTGGGGGTTGTTCCGAACAAAAATGTCCAATAAATGACTTTCGTGGTTTTCCATAAGGCCGATAGGAAAGCGTAGCCTATATCAGGCGGTCACGTCCGGATTTGTTTCTGTTTACGTGTTGGCGCGTCCTACTTTAATTTGAGTGAATTTAGGTAATTTATTTGGAATGTTACCTGGCGTTTAAATTAACTGAGAAATATTCCTAAAATATTTTCGTCTTTGATTTACTAAACTCCACAAAGAAGCCCACACACGTTTAATTTAGGCCTAATTTGAATCAAAGACAATCATGCTGATAAATTTTTACAATTTTCTATAACAATATTAACAACCATGAGCATGCATATTGTTCGAGATAAATTGATTTAAAATAAACTGTTAATGTTCTGCACCTTACGAGCACTTTCGTTATATAGTGATGGTTTCGAATTAATTTCGTCCTTGTTTGATACTACTAGCCTAATTAAACCTCTCCTTGTATCATACACGTTCAACTTTATATAATTTAATTAATTTAACTTTATTTAATTTTCAGCCCTGGCCATCTTTCCAAAACAATATTTTTATGGCATAAGCAATGGCGGTTTCTCTCTCTCTTTTCTCTCGACGATTTACTTTTATCCCAGATTCTGCCTTACCAATATTTATTTAGCCTTTTTAACACATACACACACGCACGCACACACACACACACTGAACTAGAGTAAGCCATAGATCATGTTTTGTTCTATATTAGCAGTAAAACTGCCACGTTGCTCATTTAAAATCATTTGTACAAAGAGTCCTGAAATCCTAATTAGGAATTTTTTTGTAACTGAATAGAACTAGCTTTTTTTAATGCCATAGATATTCACTTTAAATGGCAACTAAAAGTGTACAAAGTAACAACATCTGATTTCTCAATGTGTTATTGTGGGTAAAGTCAGACAGCATGTAGTTGCAGCATGATGCCAGTAGTGTTTTTTTTTTATTTATTTTTTTATATATAATGCTTTATTATCAACAAGTAGCATGTACAGTGCCATATCTCACTATATAACAAAAACATTTCACATGGATGCCAGTAGTATAGCTAGCACAACTGAAATACTACTGTAGAATGGCACGCACATGATGAGCTCCTATTGGTCGAACAGGAGACCAATGAGAGCGCAGCTCCTTTCTGCTTTTCTACTCTCGCTGACTGCTGCATCGATTGTTCATTCATTGGTTTTCATCCGCAGCTCTTCGGTACAAATCCAGGCGCGAAAAAAGTCTACTATGGGGTAGAATTACTTCATCCAGTTTCAAAATTAGAAACCGGAACATATTATGCACCATACATTTTCTCTCTGTTTGAGTTTAAAAGGTAAAAAACATGCAAAGAAAAGAAAATATGGAGGAGGACTTCGTTTTCATGAGGTATTTCGAGGCAGTTCGCATGAATGTGTTATATATTCAACATTTTCTGATTCTGCAAACTTGGTTGTTTCTTTACAGATGTGGCGGAAAGTCTTAGTTTATGCAATGCCTTTAGATACCCAGTCCTTGTGTCTAGCACACGTGGGGATTCTCCTCCCCTCATTCGCTGGTCAGATCGGATGCTTATTTTCATACCATTGCCCCCTTTTTGCATCGGCCATTTCCTATAGTAAACTTTTGTATAGACTGTGATAATGAATACGTGCTTTATAGAATCACTAAACCTACATTCGTACAACATGTTTGTGAGGTTGCTTTAAATGCATGTTATTGGAAAGGAATGAGTCCCGTTGCTCCACCCGTCAGGGGAGACGTTTTCTATAGGAAAACATTGTTTATGTAGGCTAGTAAGTTATGCGGATTGAGTGTAGTATGTCGGTTAGACGAAAAATATCTACGGGCTTTACTTAAAAGCCTCGGAATAATTTGCCGTTTAAGTCGAATTAGGGACCCAAACGGTCAAATAAATACGTACGTAGCCTATATATTATATACAGACAAAAGGCTAACAAAAGCAACAACTGCTGCCTTCGCTTTCGTTGAAGAACACTGGAATTAAGTTGAAAAGTTTTTTTTTTTGTACCGTTTCAGATTTCAGGTACGTTTTGCATGTTTTTAGCCTATGCTCCCTGTTGAGCGAATGTATGGAACATTGTGTGCAGTTAACGCCATGTTTATGCGAAGATTTGCTTTCAGAAACTTCCACAGAAGTTTTGTGTATAGCAACCAGCTTTGTTTCGTGTAAACGTTCTTTTTGAACCAGTAATTTGTTGGAAACCGACTACTACTTCTTTTCTGTTGATTATGTTTTAAGGATATAATTTTTTGACAGTTTAGTCGATGTTTATGTTCTTGGCTGTATTAACCACTGTGTATTTATACAGAAAATGGCGGTACTGATTCACTTCCAGTAGTTTTTTTTTTTAACCTTTTTCCTGTGTTTATGTCAAAGAACTAATATAGTTAATTTATTTGCGTTACAATTACATACAACAAACTTCTTTAGGTTACTAATATCATCCTAAGGAATGTGTTGAGTGTTTAGTCATTAGTTGTTTAGGGTATGTACGTTCATTCAGTTATTCAGTCAATTTATACTGTTTTGCTGTTTTTATAAAAAAAAAATAGTTTTTAAATGTTTAATATATGCTTGGTTAGAGGCCTGTTTGAGTGCAGTGCGTAACGTCTGAATATCTTAACAGACCTGTAAAACAAGTCCAATCCTATATTAATTGTCTCAAGCAGAACAAAGCTAGATAGACATAAGTTGTCACACACTTATATAAATATAAATTGTTTAATAGCCTACATTGGCGTTAAGGGTTAAGAATGCCCTTGGTTTCTGGAAATTATTTTTGTAAAGTGCAAGAATAATAAAAAATTGTACTTTGCAGGCTGTGATATTTTGAGTGGTTTTAATTTAAGGCCAGAGTTTATAGCATTTCGAGTCAATTCAGAAATGGATACTGTATTTATTCTGTTTTAATGGGTGTGGTTGCCATTGAAGACATGGGAGGTCATATAGTATGCTCTACTTTTCTCATGTCCAGTTGAAATAATTGGTATGGACTGTTTTTTTTTATTATTGATGTAGAAATGCATTTAGTTCATTTTTTTCATGTGTCCACTGATATGTTTGTAGGTGGCCAGGTTGATAATGTACGTTGATGAAAATTCAAGGAGATTCTACAGAGTAAAGACTGTTATTTACTGTACCCAACAGTCATTTTAATTGCTGAGATGGTCTGAAAACATAGGAATAAAAATGGTAGAACCAGGAAAAAATTTTAAGATGTTGTACACAAGTAGTGTGACTTAAGTATGTGGCTTATTTTGTGTGAAAGTTGACACATGTGAGGATGTCTATTTTTAACCATTTTAAAGTATTGTTTTAAGAATGAAAAAAAGTGAACAATTGTAAAGAAATGCACAGTATGAAGATGACATTTAATATGTGATCTTTTTTTTCTTTACAAAGAAGCTACACATGGCATGTGTACATTAAAGCAAATGTAATATTTATTAACTCAATGCACCACAACACAATAAAAGAATAAAGTTTTATATAATCATATAAAAAATGTCTTCTAAGAAAATTGTGATGTGATTAAAGTATCTTTTTTTTTATTATTATTATGACAATACATTGACAGCTGATGCATTTTGTCAATTTTGCATAAAATACGATCTCATACAATGAGAAGTAACAAAATTATTAGTTTAATGACTTACAAGAGAGGCAGTTAGCGACTTGGAACTTTTTGGTCCACCAAAGTCTTTTTATAGTCTGAAGACTGGTTTGCACATTTTAATATGTATATTCAAAAGTACTTTTAATAACATTTTAGCAGTGTTGGCCTCATGTCACTTCCTTGCCACATCAGGGAGTGAAATCTAAGAAATGGTCTTGTCTCAGAACTTCCTTACTCTTCCACTCCACTAATCTGAAATGCCTGGATAGGTGAAAACAATATGGCCGACAGTCTAATGTAGCCAAGTGCTCCACACTGCTCTAATGGAGTACCTCGTGTGCCTTTCTGGTCATTTAATATGGATGATTTCAAACACATTTACAGATTCACAAACGAAAGCTTCTCGTAAGATCCTGTGAACACTCTTAAAGTTTTAACTACTGAAGTGGCTCTGTATAAATCTCAAGATCAGCTGTTCACTCAAACATGCATATATTTGAATTCATGTATCTTGGTATTTGTAACAAATTGAATGTTAATTGGTCTGTTAAGCATTATATAATGTAATATTTAGTGAAAAGTGGCTAAAAATTCGACTGAAATATCATTGATATCATATTCTGCTTGACCTCATGTTAACCATACTACAAACCGTGACAGCAGCATGCATTCAACCCATGTTTAAGCAACTCGTGTATATGGTTTGAAAAAAAAAACAGCTGTCTTTTGTAGGCTTCTCAGTTCAGTTTTTATAACTGCTTCAGTTTGTCTTTAATGGAATGTTCAACTTTGAAGTGAACTTGTACTGATTCACTCCGTTTATTAGTGGTTATTTATTATTAGTGATGTTCCAAGCAGTTTTACAAAAATGCAAAAACATTTACTTGAATTTTATGATGAAAACATTACTGCCAACCATTGTATTGTACAAATTATTTCTGTATGATTTGTTTTTAATCTTAATAGAAGGTGCTAATAAAGACATTTTTAAAGACATATTTTGTTCACATTTTATTGTAACACATACTGATAACAATGCAAATGATCAATGTTCTTTTCACCTGTTATTATTAATAATTATGACAATTATTGCGTTTCAGATATTGGAATGTGTTTTAAGTTTAAAACCATTTTTAAAAAACAGTTGTGACTTAACCACACTTTTTTCTATAGACATTAAACATTAATTACGTTCTAGAAACTGCACTGCAAAACTAATTTCTTAGCGATAAATTATATCTGGTTTTTTTCGTCTGTGGTTTTTAAAATTCAGCATTCAAAATGTTAAGGCAAGTTGGCATTAATTTCTGTACATTACCGAAAAAAAATTATGCTTGTATTCCCAGCTTTGAAGAACATTAATAAGACTAAGTAGCACATCAAAGCATGTCTTGTCATAATAAAAATAAACACTTATTTTAAGGTCTTTATTTCTTAAGAAAGAAACAAAGCAACACAATCCTGAAAATAAAAGTATTTTTTCACAGATAAAGAGGCAATCTCAGCCTGTTTTCTCAAGTACATTATGCTCTGCCTCAGATGTACAGTGACACACACACACACACACTCACACTCACTCACTCACTCACTCACTCTTGCACACATCCCCGCTAAAAGATGCCCAGTATATAGGAAAACTCACTCACTCACTCTTGCATACATCCCCGCTAAAAGATGCCCAGTATATAGGAAAACTCACTCACTCACTCTTGCATACATCCCCGCTAAAAGATGCCCAGTATATAGGAAAACTCACTCACTCACTCTTGCATACATCCCCGCTAAAAGATGCCCAGTATATAGGAAAACTCATCACACCTTACGAGCACACTACAAAAAAAAAACTCACACATAAAACCCGATGACGACAGTATTTATGATCTCCACAAACCTTACATACTGGGAAGTCTACAAATTAAGACATTTATAACAATCTTTCTCTAGTACAGTGAGTTTACATGTCTTTATAAATGTATAGCTCCATGCAAGATAGCTCTTCAGGATCTTCTTAGTATCGTCCTGCAAAACACAAACGTTCTATTAGAATGAGTCTACAATTAAAATGTCCATCACATGGTACATGATTCAGTGGGCAAACGGGAGAATAATGGGATTTCATGAGTAATGCACTCTAGAAGCTGTGGCTTATCAAGCAGGCATGCATTTGGGCATATGTGGAAAATTCTGATTGCTCAAGGCTTTTAAATCCACTCACTTGGGCTGTATGAGCGAGATCTTGAGCGAGACCTGTACCGGCTGTAATAAGGTGACGGAGAGCGCCTCCTGCTGGAAAAGAGAAGAGATTCGAATTCATAAGAACCTTCACAGAAACACTAGAAATGTTTGACACACTGAAGTATATATTCAGTGTTACCTGTATCTGTAGTCATACTCGTCATAACGGTCGTATCTGTCGTAGCCACGATCGTAATACGAGTCTCGTCTCCGGCCGCCGCCACCACCACCACCACTGCTGCTGCTCCCACCTCCATTACTAAAAGAGTCACATTTGAAATGTTAGTACAAACCACCCATACTAGTTCAGCTACCCATACTAGTTCAGCTTATTTGTCAATGTTTTTTTTGGCCTGCAAAATACTCACTGTGTGGGCCGACCCATGTAGATGCCTGGTGTGGGGGTGTGTGGACGTTTGGTGATGGAATAATCCACCCTGATGCACCTTCCATCCAGCTCCATGCCATTAGCCCGCTCCATTGCCTGTAATGAGGGATAAATGGTTTGTTTAGACAGGATATACAGTCATAGAGCATCTAATAACATTTGAACATTAACATATTAATGAAAATGTAATAAAATGTCTTAGTGTTGTTAAGGATTAAAGGGATTGTTCAAATGGAAATTCTGTCATTATTTACTCATCCTCATGCCATTCCAAACTTGACCGACTTTTTGTTCAATGGACCATAAAAGATGACATTTTTATCCATACAGTGTAAGTCAATGGACACCATAACTAACATAACTACATAACACTGCTTGGTTACAAAAAATATCTTATTTTGTTAATGCACTGTGAACAAACAAACAATGAACAACCTGATTTTTACTAACGTTAACATAGATTAATAAATGCTATAAAAATATACTGCTCATTGTTAGTTAACAAATGTAGACCGATTTTTTTAATTGATCATCCGGACTGATGTGTGAACATAACTAACATATTGAATCCTTTCAAAAGAAACATTCACTCACAAAATTGACATTACTAGTGCATTGAAGCAAGTTTTACTTGACATGAGTGCAATATGTAGCCAATTAAATAAACTAATTTTCATGACTACTCCAGTCCTGTAAATCACAAATGGCCTGATATTTCCAGATTTTACTGATGTACCAAAGTCAACGTGTTCACTAGATTACAACAGGTAATCCGAAGTTGTCCTTAAGATGCCATTAAGTGGATCACTAAACCGCTTAGACTGAACTTGCATTGGCAGGTCATTTCCAGCTGGGGATGTACCTCTTTGGCATCGTCGATGTGCTCAAAGTAAACGAAGGCAAAACCACGAGAGCGTCCCGTTCGCTGGTCGTAGACAACATTGACACCGGCCAAAGGGCCGTAACGTGAGAAGACCTCTCTCAGGTCTCGCTCTGTTGTGTACAGACTGAGACCAAACACACCCAGACACAAGTTCGGGTCTGGATTGGCCTGTAAGAGGGACAGAGGTGTCAGCACTAGTACACAGGACAAAAGATTGAGAACACCCAAAATTGAGCAATGACCAAATAAAACATTGCCTGTGTGATTGAAATTCTGCATTTAACACTATTGAACTGCACACAAACAATTGTAAAAATTTTTACACAAATATTACTAATCATACTGATAGGTAAACATTCAATTTACATTATCGTATCTTTGATGAGGGGAAAAAAGCAAATGCATTGTAATTAATTTCTTTACCTCCTTTTGTGAACCTTCAAATTTCATACCACAGAAAATATTCACATGCAATGACATTACAAATAATTACTGGATGTGATGGAAAGCAGCTCAACATTTCTTTCGTATGTAATAACCAGTCTAGGTTCCTGCAGGTTTATTGTTACACCCCTCCAACAGAGATGATGTGCCATTTTTCAGGAAATACTTCATTGCTTTCTCTGGTGGGGCAGCAAATCAACATGACTGCCTAATTCTCTGAAATTTCTCCGGGTCACTGTGTGACAGTATTTAATAACCCCTATTAAAGAGATTTTGATGCAAAACCAAACATTACAGCTTTCCGTCCAACAAAACATGTCTTAGGGCATCACAGTATGAATATGGTCATTGCATGAGCTGTCTGAAGGGCTTCACAGTCACTGCAGGAAGACCAAGTGATTTTTAAAAACCAAAAGTCACCACATGGACTTCTTAACCCCTTTAAAAGGCAACATTGAGACTTGTTTGGTCTAGTGGTTATTGTTAAAAGGTTAAGAAAGGTCCACATACCCTGGCGTCACCATGACTGTGCGAGTCTTTTTTGGAGTCTTGGCTGTATGAGCTCTGTTGATGTAATAAGAAGGAATGAAAGGGGTTATTAAAGACAGTCATGCTTGTCCCTGTGAGGCTGTGATGGGGGTCTGTATGCATTTTGTACAAAACTGAAACACACCTTTAAGACTAGCAATTAAAACATCACTTTAAAAAAATACATAACATGTTCTTGATCTAAAGCATTTTAAGTGTAGGGTTCAAAATCAGATAACCAAGCCTACACTCTCAGAGAAAAAGACACAAAGCTGTCAATGGGGCTGTACCCTAAGGTACAAAGACTAAAAAGTACACCTTTGTTTGATCTTTATTTACCCCCAAATGGTACATAATTATACCTTAATGGTAAAGGAAAAAGTACCAGCCCAGTGACATTTTGGTACCTTTTTTCTGAGATAATGTCAAATCTTTTAATTAACAAAAATGGGAATTAAAGTGATTTCAAGGGATAGTTCACCGGAAAATTACACTTCTGTTATTATTCGCTCACCATCATGATGTTATAAACCTGTATGCCAGTGGTTCTTAAACTTTTTGACTCAAAGGTCCCTCACTGTCCAACACTATATCCCCCATACAGACCTTATGCATCAGAGAAACAAGTGCGCAGAATTTTAGAATTTAGTTTTTGAACTTCCATTTTTGCGGTAGCCCTATAGCATCACTGTTGAAGAGTAATTAGCTGGCGAAGTGAATTTACTTATTGTAGAGTAAACGAATGTCATCATATGTATTGTGTATGTATGTATATAAGCGGATGCCATGACAAATGTGATTTTTAAAGGGGTCATATGACGTTGCTAAAAAAAACATTATTTTGTGTATTTGGTGCAATGAAATGTGTTTATGAACACCGGCATGGTAGGCTATACTCTCCCAGGAAACAGTCCTCATCCTCCGTAAAATGCGTTGCTCACATCTGAATATTTGGTTTGAACTGTTCTGGAACAGTGTTGTAAATACAACTTAACCACTGATTTCTAGTTGTGTCCTCTTTTGGAAGACCAAACAAAGTCGTTTCGCTTTCACAACGAAACACACAGCGCCTTCACGACATGGCGGCGGTGGCAACAACAATACTACAGCGAGAATCAAAGTTACGCCTTCTTTCTTTGCGTGAACATTTGGGCGGCGTTATGCAAATCTTCCCACATCGTGACGTAGACATGTGGGGGCGTGTTTAAACGAGGCGTTTTAGGGGGGCGTGGACGAGTCTTAACTTTTATAAAAAATATCTCTTTGGGTTTGAGACTTTAGTCTTTGCAACTTTAGGGATCTTATCTATTCACGAACCGCTTGTAACACTCCAAAGAGAAAGGAAAACTTGAAATCGCATCATATGACCCCTTTAAAACAAGCGGTTCATTCATAAATTCGAACAACCTTACCTTCAAGCTGCGGAAATACAAACAGAAAGACAGAAGACAACAAGCTGCAGGATGACAAAGCTTTTTCTCCATCTTTGTTTATTAACAAATATTAATGATATTATTCCAAACATAATATCACCACTAATGACTAAGATATTTCCGGTATTTCTGCTGCAAGTATGACAAAGCTTTTTTCAAAACTTTTTTAACAGTACTTTGTTAACAGTAACTGGAAACATCTACATATTAATTTAATAAAGCATAAGTAGTTTTTTTTTTGTGACTGCAGAAATTTCAAGAACAGTATGTTTTCCTATAATAACAATTTTTATTATGGAGGAAGGGAGTATTATTGAAGTTTTTTTTTCAGGATTTTAATTTAGTGTTTTATTTTAATACATTAATAATAATTTATTAAAATAAATATTTCTGGATGTTTGTTAAGGCACCCAGCCACTTGTCTATGAACCACTGCTGTATGCTGCCATAAAAAATATAAATAAATATCATATAGGTTTGCAACGATATGATGGTAAATAAACAATGACAATTTCATTTTTGTGTGAACTATATTTTTAACAGCAACTGCAGTAACAGTAGTTGTGGTCCCTCTAAACTTAAGACTCCTATCCCATGACACTCACCCGACTGCCAGTGTGTCTGCGGCGGTTAGACATGGGCGATGTACTCTGGCTCCGTCTGCGTCGGTTGTCAGGGCTGTTGGAGCGAGAACGAGACTTCTTCCGGTGGGAGTGAGACCGAGAGCGGCTGTAGCGGCGATTTGAATGGCGACGAGAGCGAGACCTGGAAAGGACCAAACACTGAGTGAGATATACTAAATAAACAGAAATTAACTTGCTTTTCAAGAAAGAAATGGCTTCATGACATTCAGCTGATGTATGAACTGACCTGGTCTTGGATCGGGAGCGGGATCTGGATTCAGAACGTTTGGATGCTCGGGAAGGGCTGGGAGAGCCAGACCTGCTCTGCGTCTTGGGTTGGGCAGGACTGCCCCGCTCCGATTTGGATGGCGAGCGGGATTCCTAACATCACAGCAATGTGTTACAACATTTACAAGACGAACGTTCACAAAGCAAGCACACTCACACCACATACATAATTGCAGAAATCCAAACATTCACTTTATTACAGCTGTGGAGGAAAGTGTTAGAATTACTTCAATTATATCATGGAATAAAAACAACAACTAAAGTTAATAGTCGATGCTTGTTCTTTAGCCGAATCACCACAGTAAAGCTACAAACATGCAAATGATCATCAAGAAGAGATTAGAAAGACACTTGGAACACAAATTCTGCATTTACTTAACCTACGGACTCATTCATTCTTCTGTTTTCAGTATACGCTATTCCTTTCTCTCAGGCATTTTATTCTTCGGTCTTCATTTGTTCAGTTTTCCTCTCCTTTTCATTTCTTCACCCCAATATGAAACCTCTTTTCTTTTTTCTGCTTTAGACACATAACGCGAGTGTGCTTCTATCTGACCGATCTTCCGTTCTTTTCTCCCCTTCCCACTTAACCGTCTGCTCTGTAAACATTTTCTCTGTAAAAGCCTTCTTTTATCTTGAATATTCTTCCACATTCTTGGCCTTAACTCTTCAAATCCTTCACGACCAATAACCTTAATGAAAAAAGAACATTCAGAGCAATTAAGATCAAAGGAAATTTAGGGGAAAAATGAAGTGAACTATTGAAATTTCACTACTCCTTTTGAAATACAGATGTTTGTTTGGTTACATAATCATATGGTGTAAGAGCGAGAGAGGGTAAGGAAAGATCAGAAATGCTGGAAAGAGAAACCAAAAGTACTCAGGTTGCTATTGTGTGAATGCAAACTCGTGTTTTAACACGTTAAAACACGTGTAAAGTCATTTCCTAATCAATATCTGCTACAACAACTGTACTATTGTAGGGCCGGCTGTTAAAAAAAAATCAAAAGGGCACATTGTTATATATAAAAAAAAAACAATTGCTGGTAAAAAATACTTGCCATGTTCAACACAGCAGCTTATTTACATTTATTTGATATTCAACATCGTAATGGACTTCTCTAAAGACCTAAAGTGACTAAATATTAAATGTTTAACGAATTATTAGCCGATACGTATGTATCAGCTGATCTATCTGTGCAGTTAAATTGTAAATAAACAAAAGAAAGGGGCAGTTAGCTGTTCACTAATCGATCATTACCGCAAAGAGAAAGAGAGAATATTTGAAATAAACGGCAGAACGGTTTATACAAAAACCATGCTTACCCTCCCCTCGAATCGTGGCTCCTCGACATCACTCATTTTTAAAGTATTAAATTATTGGCAAAAACGTGAAAATGAAGATATTCTTCCTCGAAGACTTCCGCTCTTTACGTAAGTGCAGAAAATGGCTGACCAACTGAAGCGCGCTGTGAACTATGGGAGACGACTCAACAAATACGTCACATCCTCTTCAACATAGATAGATAGATAGAAAGCATACATGAGCACATTATAAGATTGTAATTTATAGATTATAAATCGACATATCCCAAATAAAAAAAAAAACAATGGATTGACATGGTACAACCATATAATTATTTGAAGCACTTTGAGGAAAACCTACTTATTTTTCCATTTTCATTTGATCACATTAATGGCACAAACGAATGTGTACACTGACACATCTGAAGTATTGTACATGTTTTATTGTATGGATTGAGTTGTGTTGTCTGGTACAGTTCCTCCTGAAAGATTAATGCTGCGTTCAGTTTTGCTGGGATTCAGCTTCATGTACTAACAGCAACTGAGGTATATATATATATATATATATCCCCACCCTTAAACATTTCAACCTGCAATACAGCCATCAATCAACTATTCAGAGATTATTCTTTGGATCAGCTTGTTTCCTCCACAGTTCAATAGCTATCGCGTTGCAACGCACGGAGTCTCAACAATTAAAAGGTGCTACGTGTAAATCTTCGCTCTAGAATCCAATTAAGTGCACTACACACCGTTAGCTAGCTGTGGGGATAATGCTGTACATGATGTCTTTTACAGATTCATTATGAAACACTCATCCATATATCAAAAATCAGCCTTCATTTAGAAAACACATCCTATCACTCTCTCATATCTTATATTCCATATTGCACATAAGTTATAAAATATATTTGTGATCCATGAATACAAGACAAAACAATCAAGCTGAAGCTCATGTGCACAACAGAAAAAGGATGTCTAAAAGCTGCTTTAGTCTAAAAAAAAATATATATATATATATATATATATAGATATATTTATCTCTGTATCTCAGTCTTTGCTGTAGTGGCGCAGATGATGTCCATGACCACAGTTTGCTATTTTAAAGAGTGCGGCTTATGTGATCTTTCAGGTGATTGTGGCAGGAAGTGCAGAGGGTTACTACGTCTGTCTGGTCGGTGAGCAGACATATTTTGTTTGGTGGACCTGGAAACGGTGACTCTGGCAGCAAGAAGAGTGCCAGCACCAGCAGCAGGATGGGAGATGTTCTGTATGGAGGCATTCACAGCAACTTCCACTTTCCCTTCCAACTTCACCAAACGGTTGAGAATATCATCTAACAGCACAGCAATTGTCCTCTTCAAGTCAGCTTCAGCAGAACAAGAGATAAGGCAAGGATTAGTATTATGTTTTCATTTTATAAACAAAAATGTAAAAGAACTTACAATAATAACACGTTTTCATTTGTTAACATCAGACAGCTACGTGCAGTTAACATGAAATACAGTATTACTACAGCCCTCATTATTTTTAATTTCAGCATTTAGAAATCATTTTCTAAAATCACAACTTGTATTTGTTAACATACAAGTTGATAAACGCACATTAACTAATGAAAACTAACAATGAGCAATATATATATATATATATATATTTATTTATTTATTTACAACATTTATTAATCTTTGCTTGTGTTAGTTACTAAAAATACAATTGCTCATTTAATCAGATTTTTTATTTTTTTATTTTGTTTGATTAAAATACACATATCCTAGAACATTTGCTACAGACTTCAATTTCGGTCTGTTCATCACACAAAATTATTGTATGACTATTGCGAAAGTCATATGTACTGTTTTTATGATACATTTGTTGTGTTTTTTGGCACTATAAAACAGCATACAGGTAAGGCATGACATGAGGGTGATTAAATTATGTATAATAATAATAATAAATCCTTACCATAACCTGCCATGGAGGTGCCATGGGGCCCTGAAGGGTTCTGGTTCTCCTCGCTAAGGACTTTGACATAGCGATGGCTGAGCTCGAGGATCTGTTGGCGGAGCTCTGCGCTGCTCTGGCGCCGTGGTTGTGTGATGGTGTAGTGAAGCAGCAGCAGACACCAGGCCAGGCCGAAGACCACCAGAAACACACTCAGTCTGTGAGACATGCTCCTACGCAGCACACAGCTCAGCATGGCAATGCTGCAGGTCTGATGGGACCTGGGTTAAGGGGATGGGGTGGGGACAGGTTTATAAGAGGGTGTCGGTGTCAGGTTCAGAGCTGGGAACAATTAAGTCGTGAAAAAGCGGAGTGGAGGTTAAAATTAGGAATGGGGAGAAAAGCCGGTAATAAGGTCACTGATCTCAAGTATTTGTTTAGCCGTTTTGACTAGGAAATTAACAGCAAGGAAGGTGGATGGATTGAAAGTAATTGTCTATTGCTGAATAGGCGTCAAGTGCAAGGAAAACCTGTAAGACACAACACATAGACACACACACAAAACAAGCAGAAATTTGTCAAATAATTGTATTAAATGGCTATAGTTACAGTTAATACACAAAGCTTCAGGTTTCAGTTTGTATGAATAAATTACGTTTCCATCCTTAAGTGAATAGAAGCCCTGTCACCACTCCTCTGTGGTCACAGTGCTATTCTCCACCCAATCACAAATCACTCAACCAGATGGTGCTTTAGATAAATTAATAACGCAGGGGGGAGAAATACGACCACTTTTAATCATCACATCCCCACAGAAACAGCAGAACAATATTAGTGAAGTTAAAATGTAGCATTTTTGCATATTGATTATATTAGTCAAGATGAAATCAATATTATGACTGTTATAATCGAAGACTGACCAAAGTGCAGGGGATTTACACTGTGCTCCACCCTGTCAAACTATTGTTTTCAGCTGTAATGCTGTCAAAGTATAGTCACATGAAATTTAAGATGGGAATTACAGCATAAAACTGGGTTAAAGCTCTGAGGTCAGACATATCATGCCTTTGCTGAAAAGATAGTGATTATTAGATAAACAATGTGAGAGTTATTCATTGACTCGTTTAACTGTTGATGTTATCTAAAAGCTGCTGTAGCGATATTGGCTTGGAGAAAAGGTTAGCAATAACAGAAAAACAGGACCACTGATATTTGGCATGCAGTATAAGCAAATGTATATAATCAAACAGCTTTTAGCATTCTGGCTGAACTCATATCATGCTTATACATATGCTCGTTTTTATCTTTTTCACTCGGTTCTCAAGGTCTGCACTCTACTATCGCTTTAAGACAAGGCCGGATGTGAAAGGTATTGAACAGCTGGAACAGCCTGATGAATCTGCTACTGTAACATAGCTAATATAGAAATTACCTTAACTCCTGTGGTCAAGGTGACGGATTCGTGGACTCCAGATCGTTGACATCTTAGCGCGTGTGCATGGCAGCCCTAGCAAGCCTATCTTAAAAAATCCGTAATATTAAAACAATATTCAAACTGCATCATAACTTCAAAGCAACCGTCTCTGTATTAAGTATGAAGCTAATTATTTTTGAGGTAACGCCTTAAAATAAATGCCAGATTATAATTCGGAGCCGACTGTGGTGGCGAAACTAAGAATACAGAACATTTTCAGTAGTATTTTTCCCTGCGGTGACAACGCTAGCTATTGCGTACGACGTCACGATACGCACCAGCGACGTCCGGTTATGAATGGTTCTTCTTTTGAGTCGAACCTTTTCAATGAATCAAATTCACAAAACGATTCTTTCACATTGGACTGAACAAATCGTAAAGCCCAAAGAACTGTGTCTCTGCTAAATGAATTTAAAATATGCTTGTGATGACCTTTTTTTTTTTTTTCTAATTTTATTTTTTATTATTACTTTGTTTATTTTTTTAATTATTATTTTATTGTTTTTTTATTTTATTAAAATTGTCTCAATTTGTATTTACAAAATGTGAAAATATGTGAAGAACTTGCTGTTGAATTTTGTAATTTTGAAAGTTCAATACAAAAAAAGAAAGAAAAAAAAATTCACGCAACGAACCGAATCGGTATAATGACTTGATGGACCGAAAAGTTACAAAAGAAATACAAAATACGAATAAAATGTTGTATGACTTGACTTGTTAAAAACTGAATGCAATATTAAAACAGGCAAAAACATTTTTCAGCCAGAAAAATATATTATTAATTAATGCAAATTAAGGTTCTAAATTACTTTATGTTTTATGAGCATGACATTATTACAATGAACATCTTTGTTAATGTACTGAAAAACGCGATAGACAGTTGTATGTGCCCACGTATTTACTGGAATGTTTTATAATAAATATGTTTTTCTTCAGAATATACAAATTATTAATGTGCGATGATGCAACTACGTCATAACGTAAAAGAATCACTGAATCATTTTTTAAAAGAACTGTTTGAAGGAAACGATTCTCTGATATGAGTCTGACTCACGTCACTCGCGTAAATTGTCAAAGGCAGCATGGGAAATGTAGTTCACGTGTACAAATGTAGTCGAGATGCATAAAAATCGTTGTGAGTGTATATTGAATATTACTGATTAGATTTTTACATTATGATATTTTAAACTTTTTTTTTCTTATACATAATTTAGACTATTTAGGGAAAACATCACTGTTGTTTCGTCGTTGCCTAGAAACACAGGCGCCAAGAACAACCTTCATTGTAAACAAGTTGCAGTGTCAGTGTTGCAGCTCGAGAAGTAATTTATATCAACAGACAAATCTACAAAAAAGACTCACAATCGCAGTGGAATGGAAAAGATACACATCGACAAACATGCAACCAATGCAGTGGAGGCCTATTTAGAATACAAAAGGTTGGTTTGTTTGGGAAAAATCGTCTAGTAAAAGGTCTATTCACATAGTCAATGCAAAAATGTTTATTATTTTTATCTTCTCACGTACAATTTTTTTTTTAAAGCTTGTCGAGTTTGAAAAAGTGATCATGTAATTCTCTATCATTGAATATCCTGTTTTGCAAAGGATTGTTGGGGAAGATGATGGAGGGAGGCTGTTTTCAGAGGAAGAGTACAAGAAATACAAAGAGACAGTGGTGCCAAGAAGAATACAAAACCGTCTATATGTCAGTTTTGGGGTCCCGGGACAGATAGACTGCAAACTGATTGGACCAGAGACACCTTGCTTCTGTACACACAGGTATGGATCATTGGTCATACACATTATTGATGTACACAAACAGATTCTTTAATAATTCTATTTCATTCTCAGGTATAAACAACATTGCACAGACTTTGAGGAGTTGCCAAAGGAAAGGCCTATACTCTTGCCTTGTAGGGTCAAAGGTTGTCAGTGTGTGTCCTATGAATATGTTCATATCAACGGCTCTAAACCAGTACGCTGTCAATGCAAACACACAACCAGTGAACACAGTGAAGCTATAGCCCATCAGTGCAACAAATGTGAGTTTTGCACCATTGCATCTCCTATTATTATTTGAAAGCTAACATAATTCATCATTTTACACATAAGCATTTAATCAAACGTAAACAAATCTTAACCTGTTTACCTCCAGGCACTCACTGCACTGGCTATCGAAGTCCATTCACCTGCGAATGTGGTCAGCCTGGATATGCCCATGTGACGCTGGTTGAAACCACGGAAGAGCGCATGGCACGGGGGCGTCCGGTGGGCAGAGCTGTTCCATATGCAGCTATGGGAGGTTTAACTGGATTCAGCTCACTGGTGGACGGCTACCTGAGACTGGATCCAAGTGGCGTAGGCAATACATGTGAACAGCACACAGAATAGGTTATGTGTCACCTGACAGTGGTGCCACAACAAACATAATGTTAGCATTAGGTTAGCACACACCTTTAGAGTCAACATTATGCTTGTTTAATTATGTTATATTTTAAGCTTTCTGTTTTGCCTGAGAGAGAATTCTTAATATTTGTCTAGTGGTATATTGCAACAAATACTTTTTTACAGTGTATATTTATTAATCATAACATTAATATAAATGTATTTATAGTATTTGCATACTGTATTATATAATAATAATAACATTAATAAAATAAATGAATAAAAATAAACTCATACTGATATTAAGATGAATAATTTAAAATAATCAGACCTAATTAAGACACACTTTAAAAATACATAAAATCAAGAAAATTTTCCCCAACGTTTTTTTTTTACTTTTTCATTAAGTAATAATAATTTAATTGAGTTAATGCTCAATCTTTCATAATTAAATTTTTTATAAATAACTGTAATAATTTAATACATTTAATAATCTTTTTATTTACTTTTTTATTTTGTATTAAGAATTTAGTTGAGTTAATTGTCAATGCTTCATGCCCCATACAAAATATTTAAACAAAAATACATATTTATTAAAAATACTCGTCATTCAAGTATCTGACAGAATAAAGATTTTGGATTAAAATGTATATGAATATAAAATGAATTTAAAATGTACATATTATGCCTGTAACTTTTTACCATTTCTTTTTAATAACCGTTTTTATTCATATCATTTTTAATTATCCTTTTTAAATTTCACTTACAGTGTAAAAATATGTTTAAATTGGTAAAATGACTCATATAGTTTCCAGTTTTGGCCAGCAGAGGTCAGTAGTGATACACATGCCTCTGCTTCACTTCACCAGCTTTGACTTGACTGTGCGAGAGATGTGTCTTTGTTTTTAATGAATTGGCTTTAAATTGCTCTTCTCTACTTGCTAATGTTCAGAACAATAATAGCAATTAAAGAACGTAATTAAAAGAGTGTTTGTGCTCTATCTATGAGACACAGAGGGCTGCGTGCTCTGTGAACTCCGCAGGCTCTGTGGCTCGCATTCAATCGCTTTCTGTTCAAGAAGCAGAAAGAAAGAAGAAACAATTTCACCCCTAATCATTGGTACAGTTCCACTAGAATGGTTTGCTGTATGTGCTGGGCATGACTAGCTCTGTCTTCCACTGTGTGTGTGTGTGTGTGTGTGTGTGTGTGTTTTGAATCTCAGAATATGTTTGAATGTGCTCCTCTGTTTTTGTATTTGTGAATGTTTCATGACTCATCCTAAGCTCCTCAAGATTCCATTAGATCGGATTCGTTATGACTTCCTCTTTATATGTTCATACACTCTTCCTCTGTTCTGATATGCATCTCCACTCAATTGCTCTCGAGAACATCTGTCTGTCTCATGAAATGCGCAAATAGGAGTGTGTGTGACCTGAGAGACTTGCCTTTGGTGACGTCGGTGATGAAAAAGAGACCAAACACAGACTCTACTCATTACCACACTTGAAATAAAACTCGCGGCTCATTGCTGGATGTTTCATCGCCACCAACACTCTGAAAATACCTCGCTGATTTATTTAGAAGTCTCTTTTGTACTGCCGCTCTTTTCCTGGTCCTCTATTTATATTAAGCCTCACTTAGATGGTATTATATTATGCACCCTGCGCCTCTCTACCTCTTCAATGATATCTTTAATTCGTTCCCTCTCTTTTGTCCCCCTCCTCCAAACCCCTCCGCTTCAAATCTTTAGTTACACAGGAATCAGTTAAAGACACTGTGAGCAGGAAAAAACATAGTATGAATTCGGTGTAAGTTCACTGGTTGGCCGATGTTCACGGCAATGTTACACATTCACGAATGGTTCTGTAAAAGGATAATTCACCCTGAAAAAGTAAAAAATAATAATAATAATAATTTACTCACCCTCATGTCATTCCAAATTATATGATTTTCTTTCTTCTATCAATCCGCAGAAGAAGCAGAATGTCCATCAGCTCTGTTTCATTCGATGATGAAAGTGATTGGTGACCAAGCGTTTTGGTGAATAACATGCTTACATTTGAGACTGTCCTCACACAAATGGCGTCAGAAGGTGTATGGACTACTTTTATAATTGTTTTATGATGAGCTGTGTTCTTTCAGGAGCTTGACAGCCTCTGGCCACTATTAATTTCCAGAGCAGTGTGAACATTTTTCAAAATATCCCCATTTGTCTTCCATGGAAGAAAGAAAGTCATACTCAATAGGAATGACATGACCCCAACATTAACAACTGTCCTAATTATATGTTTCTTTAATGATTTTGGTAACACTTTATTTTAAGGACCAATTAGTTGCTTATTAGCATGCATATTACTAGCTTATTGGCTGTTTTTTAGTACTTATAAAACACATATTAATGCCATATTCCGCATAACCATATTTTAGGTCCCTTAATCCATACCCAATACCTAAACTTAACAACTGCCTTACTAACTATTAATAAGCAGCAAATTAGGAGTTTATTGAGGCAAAAGTTATAGATACTGGTTATTAGTTCATTTTTTAATTTTTAAGAATTTGTCCCCAAAATAAAATGTGACCATGATATTAATAGTATAATTAGATTTTGATGTAGAACCCTTTATTATGCTCAATGTGTTCAATTACAGAACCCTAAAAGCAGGGTTCCAAGAGCCCTAATCTGGTTCATTTAGAACCATTTGTCAATGGAGACTTAAGTTTAAATGAATAAACCTGTAGTGAAGTCTAATTTTATATTTAAATTGATAAGATAAGTTTAATATTAAGAAGTCCAGCTCATAAAATCCCTTGAGGGTTTTTTGATACTTGCTTAAAAGTATCCACTTTGGCCACAAGCCACACTGTAAAAAATTACCGTGAATTGAACGGTAAAAGACTGTAAAAATGCTACAGTAAAAACCTGTTAAATGGTTAACCGTAAATTCCCCTACTATATACGGTGAAAAACTGTATTGGACATTACATGTATTGGACATTAATTTTACGGTAGTATACCGTTTTTGGAAGTGAAAAAGACTGTATAATTTACAGTGAATAACCGTAAATTGACATTCCCAGAATTCCCTGCGTTACATTTCAAATTTGATGGTTTTTTTTGTTGAAATAACTATGTTTCTTAGTTTTTTCTTATCAGTTTTGTATATTAGGGTTGTGTGTTACACCTAATGTTGTTAAAGGAATGCTTATTGCATTATTTCAGTTTCATGTGCATTACCATGATGGTGTTTGGTGTTTGTGTGAATGACACTGTGCACCTTCTATATATGTTATTATTTATAAGCTGCTTGTGATGGGCTTTGGTTCATCATGTGACTTTCTCATCACCACCTGCATTTGGTGGTTATCAGTGTATTACAAAGGTACAAAACAGATTTCAGTACTTCAATAGGTTGGTATATTAACATTATATCAGTTAATGAAATTACGGTATTTAACTGTAAATTTAAGTTAAAACCGTAAAACCGTAAAACCTAAAACGTTGCTACCGTATTTTTTACGGTAAAATTCCGGTAACCACAGCTGCCGGTTTTTTACCGTAAATTTTACGGAATTTTTTTTACGGTGCAGGCCCTGTGGCCACTTGGCTTCATGCTTTCAAATAATGAATTGCATTTAAAGTTAAAATATCTATATTTCAATTAGATGAACTCAAAACAAGTGATTTGTTGGTGGGAAGATTGCTTAATTAAATACATCCATGCACACAAACACACTCGCAAACACATACATGCAGTGATGTGATAATGTGATCAGTCTACAATAATGAAACTCTTGCTTTATCCTGCTTCCGTCTATATACTTCTTTAATTAAAAAAAAAAAGAATGAAAGAAGGAATTGAGAAGACTCTTTGAACTCATTAAAAATGCATCACAAGAAAAATGAGAAGGAACAGTTTATTAACAAAATATAAATTTATCATCCGGCAGAGGTTTTGAATGACGACGTAGAGGAAAATCAGGACAGGATTACATATAAAGGAGCTGGTGTAAATGTTTAATTAATCTGATTAGATTCAGCAGATCTGCGGCACTAAAGTGATTCACATTGAAATCAGATTAATTCCCTTCCTTGCTGTGATACAGCACATGAATTTTAATTCTGGGCTGAAATGATCGCAGTAATCGCAGTAGTGATTAATTAAGTCAACCGTATGCTATCGTGCCATTTTTTTGTCAGAGCAGAGATCACGAAGTGCTGTGATTCAGATTATTGATGTGGCTTTATTTGTCTATGACACACTTTGTCTCCTTTTTGACCCAAGCAGGTGTCCACGGGAAGTCTTAAACATGCAAACAATCTACAAACACACACCTGTGTCCAAAGAGAACACCGGAGTAAGCTAGCGGAAGGGATGATGTCTGACCTGAAAGGTGACATATCGGTTTAGTGTGAGTGTTTGATGATGGTGCATGTGTGTGTGTGTGTGTGTGTGTGTGTGTTTGATATCAACCCTGATGCCTAACTTCACAGATCCTTTGGTGTCATAATGCCTTCAATAAGCCATCGCTGTATTAATTATGTCCTCCCAATGACCTTAATCTAAAGACAAGATGCAATGAAATCACTTCACAAATTCTCCACCAGTGGAAACCATTAAAAAATGCAAGGAAAAATGGAAAACTTCAAAATATGCCTCCTTACGAGTCTAATCTCCTGGCCATGGAAACCTTTCTGAGGTCTTTAGAGCAACTGATGTACTGCTATCGGAGGCACCATGGTGCCATGATTGACAGACGTTTGGGGAGGAACAGAAGAGTAGAAAATAGACCTGAAAAATATTCACCCCTTTACGTTAGCCTATAGCTCAGATTCGTCATGCGAAGCAGCTGTCAATCAATAACATACATTTAAAAAGTGTGATATGATACTGTATTAGTTTTACTCAAACTGCAAACTTGCTATACAAAGTCAGGAACTGTCCAGCAAACTATGAATCATAGGCACTTCTTGATTCTGTTCAGACTTTATTAATAGTCTGTTTATATTACACTGAATTGCATTGAAGCCTCGTAAAGTGTCGCCTCTTCTCCGTCTCCCATAAGCCTGACAGATTGCTGCACAATTGTCAGAGTCTATGTTGTGTGATGTTGAAAAGAACAACATCAATTACCTTGAATCAAAGCAGTGAGACCTAAAAGTGTGTCAAGACATTTGCTTTTTCAATTTCTTTGTTAAAAACCTTGAAAATCGACGCTGGAACTGCGTTGTGGCCGTGACTCGAGGTGCTTCTGCTCCTCTCCCATCCTTTATTCTGCTCAGTTGTGCTTTGAAGGATTGAAAAAGGAAGAGGAGGAGTGAGGGAGCAGAGATGAAGACTGTGGGACTGGTGGCGTTATTTATTCAAGCCGAGCACATGAGTGTGAAGGGGGAGACAAAAGCGAGCGTGGAATCACGCAGCTGTGCAAAATCAATAAGTGTTCGCTTGACAGTAATAAAAGATGATCTCTGTCGTTTGTGCATCAAAACACTCCGATTTGCCCTCATACTGCATCCACACTCTCTCAAATACCCTCAGACGCATGACGGCACTTTGAAGACCAACCGCCACTGACAGATTATGGTCCTCTGGTCACAATTGTGAGATGTATTTGTATTAATAAATTAATAAGTTGTATAAATAAGCATAATTCCTGAAGAATCTGCAAAAGATTGTTTCTTAAAAGGTACACACATACACACTTCCCTTACGAAAAAGAAGTTTATTCAAGTGTGCTATTAGTATACTTCTTTTAAACTAAAAAATAGGAAAGTATACTTTTAGCTTGCTTTTTATATGCTTCTCAGACTTTATGTACTTCTCAGAAATATACTTAAAATGACATTTAAGTATACTTGACTTATACTTGAAGTCTAAATATATTTGAGCTATAATTGTGCTCCTAGAATCCGTGTTTTCATTGTTATATTTTAGGGGGCGCTAGTACACATCTTCTGTACAGAATTTCCAAAAAACACAAGTGAAGAAGAAACCGAAACAACAGATGCTTCCACATGTAATCTTAACACCATCATCAGACATAAAACAGTATCAAAACTGTGTAACGTTATGGAATAAAATGTCGACCAATGAAGAGGTAATAATTTTAGTCAAATATTTTTTTTCTAAGGTTGAATAAGCTTGAAACACAGATAACTAATTTTACACAAAAGTAAGGCTATGCAAACATTTGAATAGATAATCTGCAAATTCAGTCATTTGTTTCGTAAAAATATTTGTGAATATCTGCTTTGTCAAATAGCTTCATAAGGCTTGCACCTAAAAAAAATGAAACACAACTTTAATGATCCCTCACAATTTTAAAAGATACCTTGCCAATTCTGAAAGAGGTGTGTAAAATTATGAATAACAAACAATTACACCATAGATATAATGAGTGAAAAATGGGAGATATATAGTGGCAGTAACAAGAATAAACACACTGAATCTAATAAACTGATAAAGAAATAACAAAGCACTGTTGGTCCTATATGGAAAATATTTCTCATTTCTTCATTAATTTCATACTGCAATAGTCACTGGCACTGTCTGGCTGTCTAAGCTGCAGTACATAAATTTTACATTGGCAGTAGCTTGTTTTCAGGTGTCTGGCCACCACGGTCCTCTCATGGAGGCCCCATTGGCTCAGTGAGTAATCTGTATTTGCTGACTTCCATGACTCAAGTGCAGGAATGAACAGAGCCAAATAACAGTTTATGATGAGAGAATAGAAACAGACTGTTTTAGAAAAACAAAAGAATGTTACAAAACAGTGAAGTTCCATGTTTTTATAGACATTGTAAAACCGCTCTGAGAAAGAGATAAGGAGAAAGAAAGGGAGAGGTGGAAAAAGTGAGAAAAGAGAAAATGGTGTTTGAGTGGAGCGAAATTAGTTTGACGTTCTTATCTCAGGACTCTTATTCAGCTTTTAGCTCTTTTCTTTAACATAAAGGCTTTTATGTAACATGTTTAAGTAGTCAGATACAATGAGCAGAAGAAGAAACAATAATTGCACATAGTGAGTGAGTCAGACATTTTTTACGAAGGAATACAACCTTTTTTTTTTCAGACAACCAGCCTTTACCTTATACAGGGCCATTGCATATGTGTGTGTGTTTTACAACGGTTTAAAATCTATTAAAACTGAGTTAGACTGAGTTAAAATCGAGTAACTTAAATTTCAAATATAATATTTCAAGTCACTTTGTCTTTCTCTGCTAAACGAAAATACTTAAAACAAAGCCACAACAAAACCATTACAACACCCCGCAGCAATGACGTTTCCTTCTTGAATGGTTCAGGTTTTTGAATGCATGGGTTAGATGAATGATTCAATGACTCACTCATAAAAACACGTCTTTCAGTCCTGAATGATTCAGCTCCTTTGAATGAATTGGCTGAATGAACGAGTAAATAACATAAAAACAGTAACTTGTCGCCACCTACTGGCCTATCTTTGTTCCTTGAAAGAGTCATTGATAAATCCCTATAAATATAGACCTTAGTCAGTGTAGTGCCATATTGAATTTTTTTTGACAAGAATGAAAATGAGGCTGTGAGGGATTGAAGTACAGTGTGATCAAATCATGTGTGTTCAGTTCATTGTACAGTTATTTAACAACATACCATGTTCAGCTGATGAAATGTCTTTTTCATTCAAAAAATTGACAAAAACTCCATAAAACAGTTTAAAAGTTGTGAGTTGGTGAAAATCACATAATCTTTAACATAACATATAATCCTTTATACAGTGCAAGCCACTGTAAATACCGTAAATCTATCCCTCACAGCCTTGTTTTCATACAGTAGCCTACACGTTAAAATCAGGCGTCTATCCTGACAAGAGTCTATAACACCACTGAAATTCTATTGGAAATGGGAATTTTTGGCTATAATGCTGGTGAAGATTCAACTTAACATTTTAACAGGCTTGTATATACACTAATGTTTATGTATAGGAATGAACAGGTGATGGAAAAACATCATGGTCCCAGTTTACCTGCTTTCTTGACAGACATTATTGGATTGGCAGCTCAAAGACATGATTTTAATGGGTCAGACAGAGACGCAGGAGGTTTCATTCAAGTTATGTCTCACCTTTGTGTCTGACCTGTGACTCCGACCCTCTGGCTTTGCACAAGCCGGAAGGCAAAGAACTGGAGGTGACAGATGGCACCACAGCACCACTATTTCTGTGGTTCACTTCTGTCCTTTATTTTCTTGAAAAGATTGCTTCTTGAAATGTACACACATACACACACTTATCATTTTATAGTTAAAGAATATTTTTTCTGCGGTTGAATAAGCTTGTGAAACACAATAATCACAGGCACTTTATTTTCTAGGAAATTTGTTCTGACATAATGTGGTCATTTAAATGCTACTTCTCTTAACTCTATTTTTTACAGCAGATGTAAACTGCAAACTCAATACGCATGTTTCAGGCTATTATCATGCTGTTACCTCAAAATAATAAGGCAGACAGAACATTTTATAGTGTTATCAATAGACTACACTGTTATGTTTTCAAAGCATACTGTAATATTTTGTGGAAAAAAAGGGCAGGAAACATGGGTGGAATATGTTTTAATGCAAGGAAGTACCTAATATGACATCTTTTTGGGTAGGAAATGTACTTTTTTTCCTCGACTTGTTTTCTTATATATAATGTACTAGTAAAAAAAGAGAAGAATAAACAGCACCCTGCAAGTGTTAGTAAAAGTAATGGAAGTATGTGTGAGTGGAAGCAGATGTGCAGTAATAAATGGAGATGAATTGGTGAATTCTGGAGAGGAATTCTTGAGGTGCTTCCTTTCAGAGCTCTATATGTACTGTTCATCAGCTCAGTATGAAAGACAGATTGGCAATGACAGTTCGAAAAAGACCAAGATAGCGAAAGGGATAGGACAAACTTCCCCATTTAACAACAACTAAAAAATTGATTGCGCATGTAATTATCTGCAGTTGTTGACAACAAAGGAAGACCTTCCGGCCCCACCGCATTTTCCTTGTCACAACACAGCCTCATTCAACAACACCGAGAACATATTATCACTATTGTCATTTTCGTGAAGACAGTTTTTGGCTTTGAAGAAGCAAAGGATTGTGTTTCTTACGGCGATGAGTACAGCATATTCAGATGTACTCAGATAAACAGAAGGATGAGACAGGTGACAGTGAAAATATTTTTCAACAAGACTGCAAAGCCATGATGTGGCACTGCAGCTGTCAGGAATGACTGGATGTACTGCGGTTCTACTGACAAATTATCCATGCAAAGTACTCAACAGAGCACACATGCACACACACATACATGGAATCAGTTTTCAATCTCCAAAGTCTCTTATTCTTAATTCTCATGCAGCCCTAACTCTTTTATTTTACGGTTTGAGCACAATGTAGGCTACATGTTTTATTTGCAGCTCTGGTAAAACTAATGCATGTTGACCCAGTTTCATGTCATGCCTGAATCATTCAAATGCTTTCCTCATTTCAAGGTGTTTTTTATCATTCATTTCATCGGACTAAGACACATCATTGTATATGTATAGTTTTTTGGTGGTGTCCATTTTACTTCATGATTTTTGCTGAGGGAATCAAATAGGGGGAAAAATCACTTCCTTAAATGTTTATCCTGCATTTCAGAATTTACATCTGAGAAAAAGACTCCAGTAATACCACATTGCATCTCCTCCAACAATGTCTCAAACTAATATGAAAAATAGGAAGTCTGCACTCAGAAATCTATTTTTTGTTGGATTTTAATATGAGCGGAAACATTTTTCATCCAATTCTTCCAAGTTAAGCTATCTACAAGCTGTCTATTTTATGTCTATTTTCCTCCTAATCAATTTTAGGACAAATTAAATTCACGACAATCATAAAATGTCTCTTTGTTTCTTACTTTTAAGGATAAATGATAAGAGTTCATTAAGCAATCTGGTAAATGAAACTTTGCTTATCAGGATCAGCAGATTGGATATTTTTAATAAAGAACATCATAACAACATAATTTTAAAAGGTGCAACAGGTGGACAAAATTGACATTTTCAGATCATGACTCTTAGTTCCTCTTGTTTAATGCAAAATAGCGTCCCTATATAACCTCCCACACATTCAAATGAGGACCAAACAAGCTCGTTTTTAAAGCACTGATGACAGAGGATTTAATCCGTGACGCGGGTTCGTCGCGCGCAATTGCGCGTGGGCTCTGCCCTTCACTGCACGAAGCTGTACAGGTATAAAACCAGGAGACGCACGACTCGAGTGCAGAAATTCGGAGAAGTCAACACCCACCGAGCAAGAAGTGCAATCAAGACCTCATTCAAGGGAGTGTAAGTATACCATTTTTATTAGAATTTCACATTTTGAAACTTTTAAAGCTTAATTTCATTTAAAGTTTTATTCTTTTTAGAAGGTAATGACATGTGCTGGTATCATTATTAAATATCTATTAGCATTATTAGATACCAAACTTAAAGTTTTATGATGACAGAAACCCTATCATTTTTAATTTTACGCATATCACAATCCAGCACAAACGTCTTCCGGACGTGTTAAGATTTGTTTTTATAGGGTTATGAGTTACTTTTACGAACATTAGATTACGTTTTATAACAAATATGTTTGCTTTGTTTTCTCTCAGATGCATCCAAACTTGAAAATGTGGATCGGCTGGGCAGCATGCGCCTTCCTCTTGTTCGCCTGCTTGGGAACTCTAACGGAAGGGTATCCAACAAAACCCGACAACCCTGGAGAGGACGCACCTGCGGAGGAGCTCGCCAAGTATTATTCTGCACTAAGACACTACATCAACCTCATAACACGGCAGAGGTGAGCTCACTGTGTATAATTTACTCATCAAAAGAACTGAACAGAAATGTTCACAAATTCTTTTTCAAGTTGTTTTGTTTCTGTCTCTCATGTCTGTTTTTCTCTGTTCTCCAAATCTCAAAACACCCTTTACTTTCATTTTATTATCGACTAAAGTTGATCTATTTCTGCAGATTTAGTGGTTTAAAACACTAAATCGGTCCCTCCACATTGAAGCAGCTGGGGGCTGGGAAACTATAACATAGTCCCGTTTCTTTCTTTTCAAAAGCACCGTATTAATCCACAGATAAAACCCCGCTGACTCTCTAATTAACTGCGGCGCATTAAATGTGATTCTTTGTTGAGTTAAAACAGCGGGATGTGGTTTTCTACTTACAACAATCCATTGATGAATGCCCTTCTTTATTTATTTACGAGACGAAATATAGTCTTGTTTCTTTAAACGTCTTTTGACAGCGAGTTAAGTACAACCAGGAATGCTAAGGAACTGCTACAGGCATATAATACCGAATAAATACAACTTTTTTTTTAGACTTCGGACTAGAAAAAGGGGATAACATATTTCACAAGTGAGCTGGAAATTGAAAAGTGGATTCGTCTTGGAGTTGTGAGAAACAAGTGAAACCTGAAATGTGGATTTACGTGATTTTCAGCAAATTTTCAAAGTTTCATTAGCTACAAAAGTTACGTTACATAAGCCAGTTAGAGTCCTACTCTTTACAATACTGCACATTGAAGTTCGGTTACAGAAGTAGCTAAATATTTAAGCAGGCTGAAGTCAACTCGAGGTGCGGGACGGACATGAATTTCAATATTGTGGAAATTTTCTTTTTCAAAATGATTTTGCAAAAGTTGGCTCCACTTATAAGTTCTGTATAATTCTTACACTGCTGTGATTTTTGCTTCTTTGTTCTGTTTGACAGGTATGGCAAAAGGTCCAGTGCTGACGCCTTAATTTCAGACCTTCTGATTGGAGAAACAGAGTCCCACCCCGAGACAAGGTAAGATTTATAAATGGACTTTAGGAAGCTCATAATTTATCCTTTTATGGCAATAATATAATCAATCATAGTGTTCCACTCACCGTTCTTTGCAGTGAACAATACAATTGTGACTGATGAACACTGTTTATTGTGTAGAAAGATTTGTGTTTAATAATAAAAAGTTATGGCTGTTTATTCACAGATATGAGGACCATTTGGTGTGGTGATTCCAGCAACTGTGTTAATCCAGTTATGTCCATGTCCCATCCTGTTAACTATTACGGCAACCAGATTTCATACAATTGAAATCTTCTGCATCATCAAGATCAGCAACTTGCTGCAAAATACCACAGCCATCGTCAGGATAGTAAAAAATACTGCAGAACATTCAAACAACACATCAGATCATTATGTCTGTACAAGTACACGTCTATGTGAAATGCTCTTAACATATGAATATGGTCTTGTTGACGTGTGCTCTCCCTAGACTCATCGAAGTTCAGTCAGCCGTTCAACAAAACAATTGTACAGAGACTTACTGTGTGTATGTGTGTCGTGTCCATTCTAATCCTCAATATCAAAGGAGAACATTACTGACTGTACAGTTTAACCGTGCTAATAAAATCCACTATATTTGAAAGAGTCGTCTTTGTTTCCTGTTCTCAATAAAACAAGTCAGTCAAGTTTAAGAATATAACCAGAGCTTAGTGCAATGTTTCCTGGCAGTTCCATCAAGAAAATAAAACTCAAAAAGTAATATTATGCTTTCAAAACAGCACTTGCTTAAACAAGTCTCTATTGTTCTGATGCGTATACGTAATTTAAAGTTGTTGTGAAGTTGTTTGAAACTTTTCAATTTTGTATACTGTAGCAACAAATTACCTATTGGTCATATCCTGATTTTTAGTTTGTTTAGACTAATTGTTGCTAATCATTGAAGATGTTGAAAGAGGGTCAAATCGTTTTGAACACAAATTCTATTATAAGGTAAAAATGTTAAATTAAGAATGCATGTATATATATACAGTGTGTGTGTGTGTGTATATATATATATATATATATATATATATATCAGAAAAGGTCTTTGTCAAAATTTACATATTTCGAACATTAGAAAGATGAATAAAATAATTACGTAAAAAATAATTTGCATTATAATGAAGGTGACGAAAATGTGACGTTTGAAGCATTAAAAATGTTGATCCACATATGCAAATTTTAGCTTTTTATGGCTTCAATGTTTTATTATCTTCTTCAATGTTTTATTATCTACAGTTTTGTCAGACTCTGGGGGGGTTCAGGCTTGTCCCACTGTCAAAATTAAGTAACCTACTGAAATGTTTAAACTCCCACAATGCACTGTAAAAACATCAGCTGCTCACTATTTTGCTTCAGAAATGCTATTTTTTCCTCAGTCTCTCAAGCTGACAAAAATAGAGAGTGAGTGAGAGTGACGATGCACAAACCATTGTACTTCTTGCTGCATACTATGCAAAATACACTGCATACTGCTTAAGACCTTTTAAATTAGTATTTGAAACAGTGCACATAACAAATATTTTAAACCACAGAATGCTATTGTTAAATGACCTCATTACATTGCATGCTTAATTGTGATTGATGTCCTGTTATCTTTAACTGCATATTGCATAATAGGTCAAAAATACTACACAAATAGTAGAACTAGTATGTTACTGCTTTATTCTGGACATAGCTATAATAGGTGTAGCGAATCAGCTCATTGGGGAAATATGAATAATTAATCATAACTAGTTATAATTAACTATAAATATTTAGATCCGCTGTAAGTATTTACTTGACCTCTCAGGGTCAACTGTCTGTCAATTCTAAGAACGTTAATTTCCTGGTTAAAGGAAATAACTTTCTTACTGTACAATTCTACACAGAGCCTGTAGCATAAATCTGCATGATTAAGGGACTCCAGTTATGAGCAAACAATGAACAACGTCAAGTGTGTTACAAGTAAGACTTTATTAACTACGTAAACACTTAAACTAGTCTAACATACTACGCACACACACACACACATACAGTTGGTATAGGAAAAGTAAATCAAATGAAAAATTGTGTGTTTGATTGGTCCAGACGCTACATAGGCCTATTTGTCATTGTGCCTTGTTTAGTATTCACATTGTTATGTTATGAATGTCAATTATTTTATATACTGTGATTTTAAGGTCAATTTGTTATGGAATATGGATTGCTACAGACTACACTTTGGACTGCAAGGGGAACATTGCTGGTTATAATAAAACATTGATCTAACTGTTTGGCCTAATGGGCTGTATGATTTGCTAATACTGATCCAAAAAAGAGGAACAGTACATTAGAGGTTTGTTATCCCTGTACTACTCCACTTATGCGTTTACTGATTCCAGAAGTGCAGATATCTTCACTAAGATACGTTTCACCTGCACCAGAGTCATCCTCATCATGAGACATTCAACAACATACTAGAGGAAACCGCAAAAAAGGCATTTTGTATAAAGTGCGCCCTCTTGTGTGTGTTCGAGCATCCAGGATCTTGCTTTGGTTCATTTCCTTAGCTGCGCCTTTTACAATCTTGCTAATTATATTGATTCTGATTCTGTTGATATACATATAATTATATTGATATACATGATTCTGTCAAACTAGCCTACATATTATAATATAAACGGTAGAAATATAAAGAGAGCTATATAGTAACTAAGGCCTACTTACAATTTGCCTGTTAAATACAATGCAAATGTATGGCAAAACAATCGCCCTGATTCTTATCGTTTGTTCTGCGTAGTCTGTTTTAGTCTTTGGATAATGTGAATTCTAATATAAAAGCAATTCTAATGTGCTTGTATACAAAAGAAAAAAAACGCTAAACTTAATTCATTCTTATTCACTATATAAAACACCCACACATTGCCCGGCCTTCTCTTACATTGTTCAAACGCATTAATCAATGCAACTACTAGCATAATCTGCCACGAGAGGGCGAGGCGTAAACTCAGAGCGCGTTCTGATTGGTCCATTCACACAGACGTCGCGCGAAAGGCGGGGCTTAGCGTTTGATTGGCATTGTGTGTGTCCGAATAGTTAGCCACGGGACCCACGAATACTGAAAGCTTTGAATATCTGACCGGGACGACTCGGGACAACCTAGGTGAGTGCATAGATCATATTATTTGCAAAGTGCGGATCGGAGCAAGTTGTGTTTCATGTAAAAGTAACATTATGTGTCCGGGGAAGAGCCACTTTTGGGTAGAATTGACTTTGCCTTCGGAAGTCCAGCCCCCGCTGTCCTTTTTTTTCTTAGCGTGCGTGAATTGTGCGTGTTGTGTGTGTGTGCGCGCGTGTTTGGAAAGCACCAGGTTCGGTCACTGATGTGGAACAGTGAGTTTAGTATCTGTCCTCTTCTGTCCAGTCATGGTTCATGCTCATGTTCAGGTTTTGCGCTTTGAATAAATAACAAAAATGGCCGCGTGTGTGAAAACATGTGCAAGAAATATAGTTTGTTAATACATATTATAGATCATCTTTTGCCAGAATAGATTTTGTTTGCCTCGTTCTGCCGATATTGATCTGTTTTTTGCTCATCGGCTGCTATTATTCATTGATTGAACGTCCCGCGCTGCAGTTTTGATGGAGCTGAACTCGAAAAAAAAAATGTCCCGTGGGAAAGAAAACATGGTAGGTTACTATGTCATGCAACTTCTTCATAAATACAAATTAATCGAACACAGCTGCTATGGTCTCCTTTTCTGACTGTATGTAAAACGAGACCTTGTATTCTGTAGGAAGAGGACAGGGTGAGTGTCCTTAAGCATTTTAGCTTCAGTCGGCCTCAGTTGTGTTGTTTTAAAGGCGGCTGCCAATTGAAAACCGTTCTACTGCGGAAAAAAGCTAAATATTGCAGTCTGATAACTCGTTTAATTCATAATTGCGCAGTGTCCTACTCCCACTCGAACCCTGAACATCTGCCTGTGTAAACATTAACTGAGAAGTAACCGGGGAATCCCTCTACGTCATTACGCAGAAGACTTGGGGTTCCAAATGGGCGTGGCTTCAATTAGCTGTCAATGTCAGGAAGCCCTAAAGCGCAGTGTTGCCAATTTAGCAATTTTGTAGCTAGCTTTAGCGACTTCCCCATCCCTTTTGAGACTTTTTTCAAAAGTTTAGGGACAAATATAGCAACTTCTTGGACAAACCTTATCTAAGTTCTTCTCTTGCCCACTGATCTCTATTCATCTTTATATAGATCAGTGAATTTGCCATTATGATGTCATCTATTAACATTTAGCTACCAGTTTTAGCTACTTTCAGTTAAAAGCAGCTGGCAACGCTGCTAAAGCAATTATTTTCACCCCTACACATTTTTTTATTCATTATTCCCACCCTTAACATACAATGTCTTAGGCAAATTCATAAATTTTACCTAATGAAATACTTCTGAACAGTAAATGTAACTTATTTTGTCTTGTCAATTAATTGTCTTTATTGCTCATAGTAGAATTTTGTCTTTTTTGGCATTTTATTTTTGCTACATAAATTATCTCAAAGCCTCAGTGTTGATCAATATTGCACAATTAATGTAATTTGTAGGCTATTTTATAAATTTATAATTTATAAATTAACCCCTACTTCTACAAATAAAAATAAGTTCCCTTTAAACAGGTTTTATCTAAAAATGAAAAATCACAGACATACACTCCTAGTCAAAAGTATTTGAAAAGTAAGATTTTTAATGTTTTTAAAGAATTCTCTTCTGCTCACCAAGCCTGTATTTATTTTATCCAAAATACAGCAAAAGCAGACAGTAATATTGTGAAATATTTTTACTATTTAAAATAGCTGCTTTCTATTTGAATATATTTTAAAATGTAATTTATTCCTGAGGCTGTGACCAAAGCTACATTTTCAGCATCATTACTCCAGTCTTCAATGTCACATGATTCTTCAGAAATCATTCTAATATGCTGATTTGCTGTTCAAGAAATATTTTTTTATTGTTATTATCAATATTTAAAACAGTTAAAACTTTTTTTTTTTTCAGGATTCTTTAATAATTAGAAAAATCCAAAGATCAGCATTTATCTGAAATAAAAAGCTTTTGTAACATTATACACTAAAAGTTTGGAGTCAGTATAATTTTTTATACTGGGGGGGTACTTTTTTTTAATAAAGTATTAAATTATAGAAATTAATACTTTAATTTAGCAAGGATGCTTTAAATTGATCAAAAGTGATGATAAAGACATTTATAATGTTACAAAAGATTTCTATTTCAGATAAATGCTGTTCTTCTGAACGTTCTATTCATCAAAGAAACCTGAAAAAATTATTCTCAGCTGTTTTCAACGTAATAACACTAAATTATTTTGAGCAGCAAATCAGAATATTAGAATGATTTCTGAAGCATCATGTGACTGGAGTAATGATACTAAAAATTCAGCGTTGAAATCACAGGAATAAATGACATTTTTAAATATTATTTTAAATAGTAAAAATATTTCATTTTTCCTGTACTTTGGATCAAATAAATGCAGGCTTGGTAAGCAGAAGAGACTTTTTTTAATGTTTAAAAAACATAAAAAAATCTTCAAAAACTTTTGACTGGTATCAAATCTGCCAACAAGTGCAATCAAAACATCTGACATTTGCTTCATTATTTACATTTTCATAACTCTTCAACAAATCTCTAGTGAGTTTTTGTCTCCCTCACAATTCTTTACTTAGTATGCTGTTCAGTTTTGCATGATATTTTTTTACTTTAACTTTGCCCTCAACCCGACAGAAAAATTGTCCAAAAACATGAAGCATAAATAACACAAATGATGATGGTAGCTATTTTTCCTTTTTAATAGAATGATCTTATACTTAACATGATGAGAATTGTTGTTGTTGCTTTTCGTTATTTGTTTTGCTGTAACACTTGGCACAATAAGCGTAATCCTCTTATTTGCAGGGCACTTCATCATGCAAGCTGACCTACATTTTCATGCGAGGGGGGTTTGCAGGGGGATGTGCCATACCCTTTGTTGAGAGACGAGTGTGTGTGCGCTCCATCACTAATTATCAAACATTTCTTGAGGTGTCAGCTGCAGTAGCACAGGCTGTGGGAAGGACATTAGGCTGTTGGCAAATCCAGGTTACCAGCCAGCCACTCTCTATGAGACTAGATAGACTAGTAATAGAATGTCTATGGATGCATATCTTTGTTATTTTAGAAAACTCTGAAATGATAATATATTTTGTTATGTGTTTTATGATTAGGTCTTTGTCTTTTCGTGCACCTGTTTTAATGCTCCGAATATTTCCAGGATATGTTTTTTCTTTAAAAGCTTGCATAATTTTGGCTTTTTTATAGTAACATGTTCATGTAAAGAAAGTTTCCAGTAATGGCACAGAGATTCACTGAAGCTTGCAGAATTACACAGTCCCTCGAGAATCCATCTTTTTTCAACATGTATGTTGGGCATCTATTTTTATCTGTATTGTAATATGCATAGCACACTCTCCAGCTTTTTCACTTGAAATGAAGATGCCTATGAACGCTCTTTGTCTTCTGACTTGTCTGGACGTCCCATTTGTCCAGCTCATCTGTCCTGAAAATAGACTGTTAAAGGAATAGTTCACCCGAATATGAAAATTTGCAGGAAAAGTACTCATCCTGAGTCCATGCAAGATGTAGATGAGCTAATTTCTTCATCTGAACAGAATTGGAGAAATTTTAGCATGACATGACTTGCTCACCAATGGATCCTTTGCAGTGAATGGGTGCCGTCAGAATGTGAGTCCAAACAGCTGATTAAAACATCATAATAATCCACAAGTAATCAACACGACTCCAGTCCATCAATTAAAGGGGTCATATGATGTTGTGAAAAAGAACATTATTTTGTGTATTTGGTGTAATGAAATGTTTATGCGGTTTAAGGTTCAAAAAACATATTATTTTTCACATACTGTACATTATTGTTTCTCCTCTATGCCCCGCCTGAAAGCCGATCCGGCGATCCACAGCGCGAAGTTGATGCATTTCTTCAGCGACCAGCACGGATCAGCTCAAGGCATGACGAAGTGGATATCGTCCTCTTTTGGAAGGACAAACAAAGTAGTTTCGCTTTCACAACGAAACACACAGCGCCTTCACGACATGGCGGCAGCAACAATACTACAGCGAGAATAAAAGTTACGCCTTCTTTCTTTGTGTGAACATTTGGGCGGTGTTATGCAAATCTTCCCACATCGTGACGTAGATATGTGGGGGCATGTTAGAACGAGCCGTTTTAGGTAGGCGTGGTTGACTCTTAACTTTTATAAAGAATATCTCTTTGGATTTGAGACTTTAGTCTTTGCAACTTTACAGATCTTCTTTATGCACCAAGAGCTTGTAACACTCCAAAGAGAAAGGAAAAATTGAAATCGCATCATATTGACCCCTTTAACATCTTGTAATTGGGAAAATTGATCATTAAAAGCATTTTAACCTCAAATAGTCACTTCTGGCCAAAATATGTGTCTATAATCCATAATAAGTCCATCCCCTGTTGTCCTCTAGCATCAAAATCTAACAACATTTTTGTTTAGAACTGTTTAGGACTGTTATTTTCATATAACATATTCAATGCATATTCCTCTCCTGATTCAGACAACAAACTCATATGCCTACATTTTGGAGTATTCAGCAAATATTCATTTTTGGTTGAACTATTCCTTTAAGAACCACATTTCATGGTTGTTCACACTTGTTTTTGAAGTGGATCAAAACCGTTCATCAGAGTTGTCCTAAAACCTAAAACCAAAATGCGTTCTTGTCTTAGGACTTTTTTGATCCACTTCAAATTTTGACTACTGTAATTCAAGAATGCATAAGTTTATTTATGTGTGTCGTATTCAAACAATATGAATGTCACATCATTATGTATGTCAGATGGCAGATATAATGCTAATAAATCATCATCATCATGTATTGCTTTTATAAAGAATATTTTTTTACGTTTGTGACATGAAGAGATGAATGAAGCAGAAGTGGTGTGGATTTTGCTTAACACAACAAACCAGCCAACTGCCTCCTGACCTCAAATCACAGTTCACACAATGACCCGCTGTGTCAGGATCAGGGCTGTGACAGTCTCCGTCCTGACCCAAGAGGAGAACTGTGTGTAAGTGTGTGTGTTTGCTCGAGCAGTGTTAAATGGTCCTTCTCTCTCTGTAGATTTGGCACTTGGCTGGAGCAGTGGATGAGAAGTTTGTAGCAGATCGGGGAGGGAGTGGGAACAGCATCGGCCACAAGTGAGTTGTGTGCAATTGTGATCAAAGGAGCGTGTGTGTGTTCATCGATCCAATGTTACTTGAAAGGATATGAACTATTAGTGAGTGTGACATTGTCTTCACAGCTGGAATCTCATTGATCGGCAGCCATGATCACAGGTGGAGATGGTGAAGTGAGCAGGAGAGAGATTGAGCGCACTTCTCTTTCTATAAGAGTACTGTTTGTAAGCGAGTCGTTAAACTGCTGTAAAATAGCATGTCATTAGTAAATAAGGTCACCTATATAAATAGTTGTAGGGATCTGAGAGATAAATAAGATTTAAAGTGATGTAAAACAGTTTCATTTCTCAGCATATTCAAGTTTTGTTTTTTAAATTGTTGAATATCGTGCATAATAATTGATAGTATGTTCATTAGAAGTTGCAGACATGCAAATGACTGACATTTTAAAGGGTCAAATTGTAATATCAGCAGTTTTATTTTAGTATCGAGATACTACTATAGTTTTTATTGTATTTATTTTAATTAATTTTAATTTTTATATTTTTTGTTTTCATTCTAATTTTAGAACAAAAATAATTATGGGGTTTTTGATCATTTTATTATCATTTTTGTTTATTTGTTTTCTTTTTAAATATGTCTATAGTTTTTTTTTTTCAGTTTTAGTTTAGTATTTTAATGTCAAGTTAAACTAAATGGAAATGAGAAATCTTTCATTGACAACTACTTGAAATAAAATGCATAAATTTTAACTTTTATATATATATATATTTTATTTTAATATGTATTTTTATTTCAAGTAACACAAATGGATTTCATTAATTTTATTTAACTATAATAATCATAAATATCCCTGCTTTTTTGGGAAGGTTTACAATGTATTGTAACTCCATTATTTGTTGGTCAGATAAGTCCTCATAGTCTCTCTCCACACATAAGCCTACTAAAATATATTTAATATTATGTTAATGTTAACTAAATATACTTACAGTTGTTGGGAAATCCTTTGGGTTTTATTAAGTTGGTTTTTTAATTACGTCGATGGGACATTGTAGACATAAAATGCTGCTAAGGGTACATTCTGCAGTTGCTACAGGCTTATATTAGTACTTCAAAATTGCAAAGGCTCTCTATGTGTAGCTTGGAGTTAGCCTGCAAGCTAATACCTTTCAAAGATAATGGGCTTTTTCTGCGACTGCAGATTGTGCCTGAAAGCCGATGATGATTTCATCCGTTCATGGGCTGTCAGAGGTAATTTGTTAACTCAGTGTCCCCTGATTTACTTCTTTTGGAATCATTTTCTCATATTTATGTTTGGAAATGAGTGCTAAATTAACCAAAATCACTATTTGTTTAACTGGCTAATGCTAAAGGATAAGATGGCAGCTAAATGCAGCTTCTAAATGCACTGCACTTTCCTCCTAAATGCATAATTTAAAGCACATGTGCAGTAAACATATGGACCTTTACTGGAAGTATCTCACCCCTCAGGCATTATTCATCACCTCTTTTTTCCCCCCCGCCTCTTCGATGAGTCATTTACACACCTGATGCTCAGATGTGCTTTTTCAGCCTTGCTCCAACAAGCACATAATGGATTCCCTAATCCACCACCATGGTTGTATTGAGATTAAAATCCGACTCCGATTTACTGAAGGCAATGCTGTGAGAGGGGGGAGGAGGAAAGGGAGACGTGGGGGAAGGGCGCTGGATTAGGGACAGATCGTATCCTCTTATGGCACAGCTGTGCAAGCGAGTGACTATCATTGCTGGAGGCCTCTACAAACTGACCTCAGATCAGACTAGGCTACTGTCTCAGTATTAAACAGAGAAAGGTTTATTTTAGACCAGCCATTTGGATGAGCTATGACTATGACTTCTGAATATGTCTTTTTCCAAATTGGCACAGTTTGGCCATGCTATGCTATTTTGAATATATAGTTGTATATACAGTTTATTTATTATTATTGCTGTACAATTTATTATTGTATTATTATACAATTTATTTATTATTATTATTGTTTTGCCTATTTTTTTAAAATGTGTTATTATTTCTTACTTTTCAATTATAATTGTTTGGAAAATAATCTAAATTCTATTAGTTTAGTTTTTCATAATTTAGGAACTGAATGTCCAGTTTTAAAGGGTTAGTTCACCCAAAAATGAGAATTCTGTCATTAATTACTCGCCCTCATGTCGTTCCAAACCCATAAGACCTTTGTTCTTCTTGGGAACACAAATTAAGATACTCTTGATGAAATCTAAGAGCTTTCTGACTCTGCATAGACAGCAGACAACAGACCATGTTAAAGGCCCAGAAAGATAGTAAGGAAATCGTTAAAATAGTCCATGTGACATGAGTGGTTCAACCATAAGTTTATGAAGCTACGAGAATATTTTTTTGTGTGCAAAGAAAACAAAAATAACTTTATTCAACAATTTCTTCTCTTACAATTACAAAAAGTATTCTCGTAGCTTCATAAAATCAAGGCTGAACCACTGATGTCACATGGACTACTTTAACGATGTCCTTACTACCTTTCTGGGCCATAAACGTGTTTACAGTATATATATATATATATATATATATATATATATATCACACACACATACACATTTTTTTATCGGAAATGTAGAAATATGTACATTGCTTTTCAAAGGTTTGGGGTCAGTAAGGTATTCTTAAGAAATTAATATTTGTTTGTTAAAAATAAATATTTATTTATTCATTTATTCATTCATTCATTATAATTTATTTATTTTTAGCAAGGAATGTTGCTGTTTTTACAGTAATTTTTAAACAAATGAATGAAGCCTAGGTAAGAGATTTCATTAAAAATATTAACAAATCTTAAAAGACCCCTAAACTTTTACAGTAGTGTATTTTTATACATTTCAGATAGCTAAATATTTAAATCGAAGCTTTAATAATTAGTGCCAGTGGTTATGTGAAAAGAAACCAAGTTGACTCGTTCCTAAAATATGCATGATGTTTGAAAATTGTATGAATCCAGAATTAGGTGGTTATTGCTTGCTTAATCAGGTTGATTGGAATACTTGGTTCACTATGATGGTCATGAAATGAAACTAAATGAACTAAAGATCATAATGTGTCATCGCTTTCAGAGTAAAACTATGTGAGCTGCTGTTAATACATCCAGCAAGCTAATGCATTTGACCCCAGCTAACATTATCAGCACTAAAACACTACAGCCTACCAGCTAATTCAGTCCAAGCATTAAACATTATACAATCGATACATGCATTCAAAGCTTTTGACTGTTGGCAGAATAACTGTGGCCTGCTCAAAATGTGACAGTAAATATGAACCTCCTTCATATACAGATAATTTGGTCTTGTGTTGAAGATTTTTTCACTGTGAAAGCCCAGACACGACAGCATGGACTTGCAGTATGTTTATGAGCAGGATTGGGACAAAGAGAGTGAGACTTCCAGAAAAATCAGCGGGAGACATGTGGGGGCTTAACTGGGCGATGGGCTGTCTCTGATGTGAGGGGGTGGAGTCTGAAGCAGCAGGAGGGGATTGTGGGATTAGATGTTTAGAGGGAGGGCTGTATGTATGTTTTTAAGTGAAGCGACATCTGTGTTTGGTCGGTGTCTGGAATACTCTCTCTACATTCTTTGTCTGGATGTCTCTCGTCCTCTTTTTCTGTCTTTCTTTTTTCACTCTTCTACCTCCTGCCGCTTTTTTATAGAGTCAGGGTAGAGAGTTGTTTCTGTCTAGGTTTTTTATTTGATCGGTCTCTGCTTTCATTGGCAAGTCAGCATTTTTCTTGCGGTTCGGTAGAGCAGTGGTCAGATTTGACAGCAGGAATGATTCTCACTGTGGGCGAAACGTTCTCAAACGGAGCAGGTTCTGACTCGGATGCCGGGGACATTGGAGAAACTGGGGAGTGGGCGTCTGAACTTGTTGAAAGCGCAGACACTTCTGGAGGTTAGAGATCTTGTTTTTTCATATCCTCTGTAATTATATGTTCAGATGTGAATGGCATTTCATGGCTCTTAGAGGAGGGGTGTGAAATACTTTAACCAAACCAAAAGAGAACATGAGTGGGTTGCCAGGTTGTGTGCCGACCAAAGTAGAGAACGTCGCTTGTAGCAATGGTTTGACAGATGTGTTGCATATTTGTTCCATTTATGTATTTATATATTGTATTAATGGAAATCCATGCAGAGTTTGAGGGTGAGAGATGATCTCTTGCAGAACTTGAGAGAAAAATGTCATGTATAAATTACACGCATGATTCAATCAACACAGAAACATTCATTTGTTGTCTAATAGTGAACAGATATTTTTTAGGTGGTGAAATGCTTCAACAATTAAACAAAAATCACAGACAACGAGCACTCTAAATACAACGAAACTACTGCTGCCTCAAATTAGTTACCTGCACATTTAGTGTTCTCGTATTTGATGGACTGTTTCTTTTTTTACTGAATTCACTAAATTGCTAGTTAATGAACCTAAATCAGTAAATTTTTTAATATTATTAGTCAGTACTTTTTATAATAATTATAAGTCTTTATTTTTCAATTTTTTTTATCAGCCAATCCTTCATGGGCCACAATTTGAGAATCTGACTTATTAGAAATATTGCTTTTTTCAGTTTTTTTCTTCTTCAAACGTTCCTCATTCATTGGAAAAAAATATTCAGTTGATGTTATATGCAAAATTATACGTATAAACAAAGATATATTCAAAGATATATATATATATATATATATATATATAGTATGTGTGTGTGTGTATGTATGTATGTATGTATGTTTGAATCTGCTCTATGAAGCTGTTGAATACCCAGGACCTCTGTAACATTATCTGTTTTATCTTTCGTTTTGTTCACAGGCTACACAGTGGCCAGAATCAAGCTAGGTGACTATCATTTCTACGGTTATGGCACTGATGTGGACTATGAGACTGCAGTCATTCATTATCGCCTGGCCTCTGAGCAACAGCACAGTGCACAGGCCATGTCGTTTTAGCTGCATTTTTCCATCACCAAGAATATCTTTTGAGAAAACTTGACTGTTTGCATGGAATTTACAGTAAATCATTTGTGTAATTAAATCTTTGGGAGTGTAATACATGCCAGAACTGTAATTTAACTTTCAAACAGAGCGCTTATGTCTCTAATTAGGTTTTTTAAATAAACCAAATGAAAACCCAGCTTACAGAATGTGACAGATATGAGAGGACGTTTTTATTAAACGGTGTGTGTGCATGCACATATGTTAACATCAATTGCATGCTCTCATTTTGAATGTGTGTGTAACTTCATTTGTGTTTTATTTCCTCCTCAATTGTTTATTACTCTGTCAGTTTATCCATTATGTACTCTGTTCAGCCAAATAAGGGAGGCCCCAGGGTGCATCTCTCTGTGACGTATTTGCAATAGAAAATAAACAGTGGCGCAATGTCAGAGCTTGCTGAATTATGCTGATGGTTGTTTCTGGACTACAACACTGTCTGACCTGAATTAAGTGAGTGGAACTGAACCACTGACCTGATGTTAAATATTGATCTGTTGGTCTAGTCTACTGTTTCCTGATGGAGAGTACGTGTGTAAGCACACATTCACGCTCTGTTCTACTGTCACAGATGGATTACACTACTGCAGGCTCTGACCTGTGTAGTCACGTGACTCACTGAGCACTTGGCCTCGCAAAATGGTTGTGTGCTTGACAAAGGGAGATTTGTCAATGACTGTGTTAGAGAGTGGTCTTTTGTTTCTTTTTAATAACAATTATTTAAATTAAATTAAATATTAAATGTGCTAATTATGTTTATCTTGTTATAATCCATGTAATTGAAAATATACACTAGTGGTCAAAAGTTTGGAATAATTAAGAATTTTTAACGTTTTTGAAAGAAATCCCTTATGCTCTAAGAGGCAATAGACACAGTGGTACAAAATTACCTAATGTATTACGGATTCCATAAAAATATTAAGGAAAACTGTTTTTAACTGATAATAATACGAAATGTTTCTTGCAGAGCAAATCAACATGTTAGTGTGATATTTAAAAGTCATGTGAAGCTGAAAATATATTAATAGTTCTTTTAAATTGTAATAATATTTCACAATATTACTGTTTTTACTGTATTTTTCACTCTATCTTAAC
>NW_015548360.1:187319-195611 GCF_001515605.1 Sinocyclocheilus anshuiensis
ATGTGTGTGTAATGTGTATATTTATTATGTATATATAAATACACATGCATGAATATATTTAAGAAAAATATGTTGCGTTTATACATTTAAAATATTTATATATAATATCAATTATATGAATCACAATATTACTGTTTTTACTGTATTTTTCACTCTATCTTAACAATCGCTATCTTTTGACCCATAGTGTGTATATATATATTTTATTTTTCTTTATTATGACTTTTATAGGCTTGCTGATTATAATAATATATGATGTTAGTCAATATTCTTGGCATCTCTTTCTTTTTAAACGCATACAACTGAATACTGCATGTGTTTCACACACTATACTGGTTTACACTCAGGAAATGACCTGACTGGATCAAATGAACACTGAAAACAAAAGAATATCTAAACGCGTACGATAAGCAGATGATAGTACAATGGAGGGGGGTGTTATATTTCAGCCATCTGTTATTGGCTGATGTGAATCTTTTGCCCTGTCCTCTGACCCTGGTGTATAATACTCGGCGTGTTGCAGGTGTGTGTCATGTCGTAACCGCTCTCTGTATGCGTGCAGCTATGCAGCAGGTGTTGGATAACCTGGGCGAGTTGCCCGCCACCACCGGGGCTAAAGACATTGACCTCATCTTCCTCAAAGGCGTCATGGAGAGTCCTATCGTCCGCTCGCTGGCCAAGGTATAGCGCACACAGCTGCCTAGACCTTACTCTAGCTGATTTGCATTGCTGATGAGGTTAATCTGAAAACAAATTGAATTTGTGACTAATTAAGACTTTAATTATTGGATATTAAACTTGTGTTTGAACAGCACACTCATTATCGACACATTCACAAAGTCATGTAGACTTGTTCAATGAAACCGTGTCATGCCGATTCGTGTCAAATCGACAGAGGAGCAGCTAGCCACGGTCAGAAATATCACTTCATGGATTGATTGATGAAATGATGAGATGATTGTGATCAGGCTCATGAGCGTTTGGAGGATGTGAAGTTGGAAGCAGTGCAGGAGAATAACGTGGAGCTTGTGACTGAGATTCTGGGTGACATCAGCGGACTGAGCGTACGAGATGACAGCGCAGCAGAGCTCTCCAAAATCCTGCAGGAGCCCCATTTTCAGGTGCAGTATTTTCTTGTACCTTCCTGTCTCATCTCTTTTTGTACCTTCTCGTTTTATATCTTCTCATCTCATTTCATCACATACCTTATAACAGGGTTCCTCAAATCTTGCCCTGGAGGGCCAATACGCTGCAGAGTTTAGCTCCAACCCTGATCAAACTTACTTAGCTAAACTCTGAAGGAAAGTGGATCTCGTGGGCCAGATTTGAGAATCCCTGCCTTATAATCTAGTCTCATTTTGTACCTTCTCTTCTCGTTTCATCTCATGCCTTCTCTTCTCATCTCATTTAATTTCATACCTTCACTTCTTGGCTCATCTCATCTCATACGCCCTCTTCTCGTTTTATCTTGTACCTTTTCCTCTCCTCTAATCTCATACCTTCTCTTCTCATCTTGCACATTCTCTTCTCGTCTCATTTCATCTTGCACCTTCTGTTCTCTTTTCATCTCATCCCTGCTCATCTAATGTCTTACCTTCTCTTCTTGTCTCATCTTATCTCATACCTTCTCATCTCATCTTAGACCTTCTTGTCTCATCTCTCATGTTTTCTTCTTTTCTCATCTCATCTTGTACCTTCTCTTCTTGTTTTTGCTCGTCTTCTTTTCTTCTCGACTTCATCTTATCTTATACGTCTTCTTGTCTCACCTTGTACCTTCTCCTCTCATCTTGTCTAATCTCAAACCTCATTTAATCTCATTTTGTACCTTCTCATCTCATCTCATCTCATTTCATACCTTATCTTCATCTATCTTAATGTTGTTGTCTCATCTCATAACTTCTCTTCTCTTCTCATCTTGTCTCATTTCTTGGCACCTTCTATTCTGAGCTTGTGTCATCTCATCTTGATCCCTCTCTTTTTTGTCTCATCTCTACCTTCTCAATTTTTCTTAAATATTCCTCAATATATTTTCTCATTTTTTCTGCGGTATTTTGTTCTCATTTTCTCTCTTTATTTCAGTCTCTTCTGGAAACCCATGACATGGTGGCGTCTAAGTGCTATGAAGCCCCACCCCCTCCTGAAGTGACCAATGATGCGGCAGTAAACAATGCTCTTATGCAGGCTGATGCAGTCAGGATGATTGGCATCCGCAAGAAAGCAGGAGAACCTCTGGTGTGTGTTTGCGAATATATATATTTATATGTGACCACATGTTTTAAACTTTCAACCAGTCATAATTTAATGTCAATAAAGGCCCGTTCACACCAAGGACGATAACTATAAAGATAACTATAAAGATAATGATATTAGCGTCCACACCAGTAAATGATATTGTCTGTTTATTCTAAGCACACGCTTGTCTGCCGCTTTAAATTCTCGAGCTCGTTACAGCAGGATTGATTCTGATTGGCTGTCAATTTTTTTATTGTTCATCAGCTGGAGAAAAATCGCTTTGAAAGTGATTCCAACGATATCGTTTCACTTTGTCTTTATCGTTATAGTTGTGGTGTGGACTCTGCTATTCTTTAATATTGAGAACGATTTTTAGAACTATATCTTTATCGTTATCTTTATAGTTATCGCCCTTGGTGTGAAGTGTGAACGGGCCTTAAAGGGTCATGAAACCCCAGACTACTTTTTCTGAGATTTTAGCAGAGGTGTTTGTGTTGCACATCATAGAAGACAATGTATGTTTTCGATGCAGAGTGCAAATGGCTGTGCATTTATTTGTGTTTTAAACTTGATGGGAGCGAAATGAAACTGTCTGAACGAGAAGCTGTGTGTGTTGTCTGTCTCCCCTCTTCCCCCTCCGCTCCGCTGCGCACCACGCCCACTTTATTTAGCGTTTTTTAAAGGGGTCATATGATGCGATTTCAAGTTTTCTCTTTGGAGTCTGAAACGGGGTTTCATGACCCTTTAAGTCAATATCCAGTCCAACAGTGCAACAGAACGAAAGCGCCTGCATGCGTGTCATTACTCATGCTGTGGTTTCGCCCAGGGTGTGACCTTTAGAATGGACAAGGGTGACCTGGTAATCGCTCGCATACTCCACGGAGGGCTGATTGACAGGCAGGGGCTGCTGCATGTGGGTGACATCATAAAGGAGGTGAATGGGAAGGATGTCGGCAATAATCCCACTGAACTCCAGGAGATGCTCAAAGAATGTAGTGGAGGAATAACACTGAAAATACTGCCCAGCTACAGAGACGCTGCAGCGCCACCACAGGTGCATACACACGCGAATATCCATATACACTACTGCTCAGAAGTTTAGAGTCAGTAAGATTTGTTTAATGTTTTTGAAGGAAGTCTCTTATGGTCTAGAAGGCTGCATTTATTTTATTAAAAATGCAGTAAAAACAGCAATATTGTGAAATATTATTGCATTTAAAAATAATTGTTTTGCATTTTAATATATTTTTAAATGTCGTTGGTGTCACACGATCCTTCAGAAATCATTCTGACATGCTGATTTGAAATAGAAATAGAAAATTAATTGAAATGGAAATCTTTTGCTACACTGTAAGTGTCTGTTTACTGTCACTTTTGATCAATTTGTGTGTATTGAATGTGTATTTGCTAAAATAACAGTATTAATTAAAAAAAAAAAAATCTTGCTAACCCCAAACTGTAAAAACAACTGTACATGTAGGCACTAAATATGCATAATCATATTCATTCATGTTGTTCAAATCCACCAGTATTTGTTTCATAAAATTTCAAATGCACACATGGACTTGTGTGCATGCCGAAACACACATTCGACATCTATCCTTGGGGTTGCATTTGGCCATTTTTGAAATCCCAGGATTCTTTGTAGTAAAAAAGATCCCTGAGAGCCCTATTAATAACACTCCACATGCTATCTGGGGCAAGACATGCACACACGCACAATTCAATCTTATTACATGGCTCCTGGTATTTTCTCTGTATCTTACATCTATCCCTCTGTGTACATAACGTATTCATGGCTTCTCAAGAAGCTTTTCGAGAGGGATTCTGCTAATAAATCATTTTGTCATTGTGATTCAATTTTTCAAAGTCAGTGACACTAGGCCCCAAAATAAGGCTTCTTATTTAAATACATTTATGTAAATATTATATCATCCCCTCCTCCTCAATCTGTGGTGAACTTGGAGATCTGCCTTGGATATTTAGTCCCTACACTTGTCAGATCATGACGTTTGATCTAATACAAAGTTATGTGGGTTAAGTTTAGGTTAGGTTTTCTTTATCTTTTCTTTCAAGTAATGTTAAAAAAATATTGTATTTATGAGATGAGCACATATGAATGACACCACAGTGCTTGAATGTGAATGAAATTCACTTTTTAATATTTGGATTAATCCCACATGTTTTATTTCTCTCAGGTTTATGTGCAGCCACATTTTGACTACAATCCAGCCAATGACAATCTAATTCCATGCAGAGAGGCGGGGCTTGCTTTCAAAAGGGGTGATATCCTGCAGATTGTCAACCGAGAAGACCCAAACTGGTGGCAGGTGTGATTACTGTGGTTTTTTTCTTACCTGTTCTCACTCATGTGTATTGGTCGGTTATTGTGTGCCACTGACCATATTGTTTTGACTGACAGGCATGCCATTTAACGGAAGGAGGTACTGGGCTGATTCCCAGTCAGTTTCTGGAGGAAAAGAGGAAAGCATTTGTTCCTAGAGACCTGGATGGAGCAGGTGATAAACCTAAACATGTTATTCTTGCCAAAACATGAAATGAAACAAAATGACAGAAATATTCTGAAACTTCTAAAACCGTTTCAAGGACATACAGTATTAATGTATTATGCTTTCGCTGTATTAACAAGTGAAAACTATGGTACACTTTTGTATGAGATACAATTTTGTCCATTTATAATAGTGCCACAAGCCTACAGTACAGAAAAACAAACGTAATGCCATCTAGTGGACAAATCTAGCATTACATTACATAATATATCTCTTTCACTCGTCTTCTCCTTTTCTTTCTTTTTTAGGAATCCTATGTGGAACAATAACTGGTAAAAAGAAGAAAAAAATGATGTACCTCACTGCCAAAAATGCAGGTTAGCATATAAAATACTTGGTTTATTGTATTAATTTTTTTTTTATAAAATTGTTATCAGAAGTGAAGTGAAGTGACATGTGGCCAAGTATGGTGACCCATACTCGGAATTAGTGCTCTGCATTTATCCCATCCAAAGTGCACACACACAGCAGTGAACACACACACACCGTGAACACACACCTGGAGCAGTGGGCAGCCATTTATGCTGCGGCACCCGGGGAGCAGTTGGGGGTTCGGTGCCTTGCTCAAGGGTACCTCAGTCGTGGTATTGAAGGTGGGAGAGAGCGCTGTACATTCACTCCCCCCACCTAGTCCGACACTCTAACCATTAGGCCACGACTTCCCCCACAACAGAAAGGGACTTAATTAAAAGAAATAATACAAAACATTTTTTAAATAATTGATTAATAATGGTAATAATTATTATTATCAATGTTGAAAGTGTTTTTGTTGCTTCATATTATTGTGTAAACCATGATATATATATATATAATAACATATTTTTCTGAAATATATACATGTATATATATATATATATATATATATACATAATAAAATTCCTGTTTCATGGCGAAACATCAAGAAATCACCACAGACATGCCCTTCAATGAAAACTCAAGATCTTTGCAATTTAACATCACAAAGGGCTTTATATTACACTGACCAAATTTGGTGTTGATCTGATTAAATCTCTAGGAGGAGTTAAAATGCAGCACCTGAAATAAAATCCAACACCTGAAATTCAAATAGAATTTCAGAATTGACTTACACATATGCATCTTTATCCTAATATCGATAAATCCATTGTGTCTCCTCTCCTGTATGGTTATCCTACAGAGTTTGATCGGCATGAGCTTCAGATCTACGAGGAAGTAGCACGTATGCCGCCGTTTCAGAGGAAAACCCTCATCCTGATTGGAGCGCAAGGAGTGGGGCGTCGTAGCCTGAAAAACAGACTAGTTGTGCTACATCCCACTCGCTTTGGTACCAGTGTACCACGTGAGAACCTAATGAATACTCTTACCTCGAAAATATAATAAAACACAATAAAATAATAAAATAAAACACAAAAAGCAAAGCAATGCTTTGTTCTTGCCCATAGGTTTACCCATTTCTTTTCTTCTGTCTCAATATCTCAGACACGTCTCGGCGGCTTCGCAGTGACGAGCAAGATGGTCAGTCATATAGATTTGTAACACGTCTAGAGATGGAGATGGACATCAAGGCGGGCCGGTACCTGGAACACGGAGAGTACGACGGCAACCTCTATGGTACTAAAATTGACTCCATCCATGAGGTGGTGAACGCCGGCCGCACATGTATCCTGGACGTCAATCCCCAGGTGAGTGTCTCAGAGAGGTTCACAGATATTATATTATGTCAGTTAGGCTAATTCGAATGACAGATTATATGCACTACCATTCAAAAGTTTGAGGTTAGGATTTTTTAAAAGAAATGAATACTTGTATTCAGCAAGGATGCATTAAATTGATCAAAAGTGACAGTAAAGACATTTATAATGTAAAAAAAAATTATATTTCAAATAATTGCTGCTCTTTTGAACTTTCTATTCACCATCGGATTCTGTATTTTTGATCAAATAAATGCAACTTTGGTGAAAATAAGAGATTTTAGACTTTATTCTAACATATAATTCTATTTAATCTAATTACTATATATTAAATATTTAAAATAAATAGTTAGAGCACTTTTTTCTATAAACACATTTTCTATAATCATAACATTTATTCTATTAGGAACACTACTTTCTCACTCACGAGACGTAGACTGCATTTTGGTGGCCTACATAATAGTGGTCCCTCGGTGGAGGTCACATGAGAATAAACACAACCTTTAGACAAACAGACCACAAACTTTTTTCCAGTGAGCTTCACCTTGTTATGTTGTGCACCAGTCAACCATCATATAAACACGCAGGCACTCAGTGTGGGAAGCAGAGAGGATCATGCTGTCATTTCAACTGTTTAAGGAAGGCTTTTTACAACCGGCAATATGGTTGTGCACCTTTAATACATGCATGAGATATCAGAGACTTTACATCCATAAATCATATAATAATATATAATCAAACCCCTTGATATAGCTGTTTTATCATTGTATTTTAAATGTTAAAGGGGTCATATGATGTTGCTAAAAAGAACATTATTTTGTGTAATGAAATGTGTTTATGCGGTTTATGCGGTTCAAAAACACACATTATTTTCCACATACTGCACATTATTGTTTCTCCTCTATGCTCCGCCTTTCTGAAACGCATCGATTTTTACAAAGCTCATCGTTCTGAAAAGCGAGGTGTGCTCTGATTGGCCATCTATCCAGTGTGTTGTGATTAGCCGAATTCCTCAAGCGTGTGACGGAAATGTTACGCCCCTTACCATACTGTGATGCCCTGTCCTGCCGGAGCAACGAGACAAAAACATTCAAACCCATTATAAACGAGGCATTTGTTGCATCCAGTGGGGACATAATTACGGACTATAATGACTTATACTGTCTTTTTACGCATTGCATTGCATCGCACCGCGTAAACATAAAACCATGTCTGCATTTGTGATCGGAGAAATGACAAACAACAAGCGCTACTCTACACTGCTCAAAACTCGAGTTTGAATGATCAGTGGCAAATCCTTTAAATATGAAAACGTACTTACAGACTGTGAGTCAGAACAGCCGGCATTGTAGTCTACTCTACCAGGATCAGGAAACAGTCCTCCATAAAATGCGCTGGACACATCTGAATATTTGGGTTGAAGTGTTCTGGAACAGTGTTGTAAATACAGCTTAACCACTGATTTCTAGTTGTGTCCTCTCTTGGAAGGCCAAACAAAGTAGTTTCGCTTTCACAACGAAACACACAGCGTCACACACGGCGGCAGGCTAGAGTGAGTGGCGGCGGGCGAGCTTGAGAACGGCGCTGCTGGCGGATTCGACGAAGGAGGCTTGTGGCAACCACATGTGACGACCCCGGGCTGGACTCCGCTTCGTCCACGGTGAAAGCCGATCCGGCGATCCACAGCGCGAAGTTGATGTATTTCCTCAGCAACCAGCATGGATCAGCTCTAAGCATGACGAAGCGGATATCGTCCTCTTTTGGAAGGCCAAACAAAGTAGTTTCACTTTCACAACGAAACACACAGCGCCTTCACGACA
>NW_015548360.1:196181-201610 GCF_001515605.1 Sinocyclocheilus anshuiensis
GTTTCGCTTTCACAACGAAACACACAGCGTCACACACGGCGGCAGGCTAGAGTGAGTGGCGGCGGGCGAGCTTGAGAACGGCGCTGCTGGCGGATTCGACGAAGGAGGCTTGTGGCAACCACATGTGACGACCCCGGGCTGGACTCCGCTTCGTCCACGGTGAAAGCCGATCCGGCGATCCACAGCGCGAAGTTGATGTATTTCCTCAGCAACCAGCATGGATCAGCTCTAAGCATGACGAAGCGGATATCGTCCTCTTTTGGAAGGCCAAACAAAGTAGTTTCACTTTCACAACGAAACACACAGCGCCTTCACGACATGGCGGCAACAACAATACTACAGCGAGAATAAAAGTTACGCCTTCTTTCTTTGCGTGAACATTTGGGCGGCGTTATGCAAATCTTCCCACATCGTGACGTAGACATGTGGGGGCGTGTTAGAACGAGCCGTTTTAGGTAGGCGTGGTTGACTCTGAACTTTTATAAAGAATATCTCTTCTCTGTGACTTTAGTCTTTGCAACTTTACAGATCTTCTATATGCACCAAGAGCTTGTAACACTTCAAAGAGAAAGGAAAAATTGAAATCGCATCATATGACCCCTTTAACAGTTTTTCACTTTTACATCATCTGTCTTCAGGCTCTGAAGGTGTTAAAAACTGCAGAGTTCATGCCATATGTCGTGTTCATCGCAGCGCCAGAGTTCGACACACTGAAGGCTATGCACAAAGCTGTGGTTGATGCTGGACTCACCACCAAACAGCTCACAGTGAGTCTTGTTCAATTTTCCCAAGGCTGGTGTCCTGAAAATATGACCTACCCACACTATATTTGCATCGTTTTAAGTTTATCTGTTAGTCCAGCACTGGAAAATATGCTACCCATGATGGTAGCACATCCTGCAAACATTTCCTGCTTGGTGAGATGTGCTACCTACCTACTTCAGCATTTATGTCAGTAGTGGTGCACCTCACAAGTTTCTTCTTCCTCTGAAATATTCTACCATGCTGTAGTTTTAGATATGACAGTTTTAACTGCTGGTATGTCATTCTGAGTACAGGGCATGATTTTTTATTTGTACTTCTATGTAAACATAGGCTTGACGGTCTTGCTTCTTTTTTTTTATAAAGACAGTTTTAAATAGCTTTTAAATAATATATGTCACATGAGATATATACTGTTGTTCAAAAGTTTGAGGCCAGTAAGATTTAATATATTTTAATATATATTAATTAGCATTAATATATATATTTTTTTACATATATTAATGCTTTTATAAAGCAAGTATGAATTAAAATGTTCAAAAGTGACAGTATAAACATTTACAATGTTACAAAGATTTTCATTCTATTCTAAAAAGTGTTTCTTTTGAACTTTCTATTCATCAAAGAATCTTGAAAAAACATTTATCATAGTTTTCTCAAAAATAATTTATATATATATAATATTATATAATGAATTAAACTGTTATTTTACATTTGTATATTTTAAAATACATATAAAAAATATATATAATATTTTAATTAATTACTGTTTTTACCTTTTGACTGATAGTTTGAAAGCACAACTAGAAAACATCAATCAGTCAAACAGGCGTTCTTTACTAGATTAGGATTGTGCTAAACTAAATTGTTAATGTTTTATATATTTAACAACCCAATTCACAGCAGCTCAGTGTCTGTTCTGTGCTAATGTCAGTCCATGAGCTCATAAATATTAATAATGTTGTCGTTCGCCCCAGTGATTTGCTAACATCAAAATGCAGACAGTGACAGGTGAATACTTGTGCCATATTTATGCATTAGTCCCGTCCACTGCTGTAGCAACAGTCTGACAGAGAGCTCCATTTAGTCTTAAACTCTTAATTAATTCCCTCAATCTGTCAGCAAAATAAACTTTATAAATGTAATCATTATTCGGCAAAAAGCAGAGGGTGGAATTAAATATTTGTAAAAAGTGGCAAAAAAATTCAGTCTGTCATTTATAGTGGATGTTTTATACATTGACTTAATAATTATTTGCTTCACTGAACGTCTGGTTTATCAGTCAACATCACAAGTTCTCTCTTAATCTAAGTAATAATTCTGTTCTCTCTCTCTCTTTCTCACAGGATGTGGACCTGAAGAAGACTGTGGATGAAAGCGCTCGCATCCTGCGGGCTTACAGACACTACTTTGACTTCATCATTGTCAATGACAACCTAGACGGTGCGTTTGAGAAACTGCAGTCGGCTGTGGACCAACTCTGTACTGAAGCGCAGTGGGTTCCAGTGAGCTGGGTTTACTAAGGGAATCTTTAGAAGATAACCATACAAGAGTGTTTGTGTGTGTGTGCGTATGATTGGTATGCGAGGTGACTGATGTGGGGCAGTGAAGTCACGCGTTTGGATTGACCAACCAAATGAGCATCGTCTGCCACGAAAGCACCGTTAGCCCCAGCCTCACTATTGTGCACACAATGCAAGGTTTTTCTACTCAAACTGAAAGGGAAAAGTACTTATTTATTTTAGTATTTGTATGTTTTTAAAGAATATCTTTCTATTTGTGACATCTTTGGAGTTGGAAGAAAAGAAAAACGAGGAAAACTGAAACTGGCCTTGGCGAATGAGAGGCCATTTTTAAATTTATTATTGTAGTTGTTTTTACATGTGTTTCTCCTTTTTCATTTTTTTGCAGTACCTGAACCTACTGTGATGTTTTGATTTATAGTACAAGACTACTAGAGTGTAGCAGGCCAAGGGCTCCTGTAGAACATTCTAGATCCTAAAACCATGAACCAGAAAACTGTTTACATAGAGCCTGATCTCCCAACTGTTTATATGCTTCTCTTCATATCCAGAAGAGATGCATTAAATCTCTTTTATGCAAAAGTCCATATCAATGTGTGCAGTTTGTTTTATTTATAGTGTTTTGTAATATTTCATTCACCGATTTTGTCTGTTGTACAACATTGGGCTGCACGTTGTGTCTGTGTCTTATTATCGTTAAAGAAGTGAACAAATATTCCTGTTGAGCTCAATGTTTTTCTTGTTGTTTCTTCTTTCTTAAATGTCTTTCAAATTCTGTCCCAGAATGTCATGACCTCTCTGCCAAATGTATTTTTGTCTCTGTCAACAAGACCGTTACAACAAGGCAATAAACAGACCGACCATTGTTATTCTTTGTTCCTCTTTTTCATTTAATAATAAAAGTGCATGATGCAACCAAACAGAAGCTTTTGGAGAAAATCGAGATACACAACAATAAAGGTATTTGCATAATGTCATATATTCTACATATAAGTAAAAAATTACAGCTGAAGTGCAGTGGTGAGTACATTATTATTTTAAAAATCTGTATAAGTGAAATGCCAAAATGATACAGTAACACAAAAAATTTTATATTATCAAACATATTACAATAAAAAAAAAAAGATCTGATGAAATTTCATCCTAGATTGCTAATCCTTCCTTATCCTTGGCAAATAAATAAATACTAAATGAATACTGCTCTCTATAAATTATCTATGGAAAACTGAAATCACTTTCAGAGAACAAAATAAACTGTCTTCATAAAGGTTTTTAAATTATGTTTTTGCTACAATGTCACTGTAATAAAAGAAAAGTGTATTTTAGTTTTGGAAAATAAAAACTAAAATTGTCTGGAAAATAAAGGTAGTGTATAAATATAACTTTTATTTGCAGAAATATTTCAAATCTACGAGTAAAAGCACCTCGTTTGAGATATATTACTATTAGACGGATTACTATTACGGAATTAACAAAGATAAAATTAGTGCAAAAAATATTCAGAAGCAAGTAAATGTCTGCACATAGGAACATTAAAACTAAAGCAAGTAATTTCTGCATTAACTAATATGTCTTAGTAACTTGGAAAACATGACTTTAACACTTTAACTGCCTATTTCAGCTGTCAGTAAAAGCACTAACACTGTCAGGCAGCAACAAAGGATGCAAGGCCATGGATGGCAATGCACAGAACCATAGGGAGGAATCCCTCTCTACAGGTTATTTTTGAGGTCAACATGTCATTCTCTTTCCTTAGTAAAACATTGCATGACTGAAAAAGTTCCTCCACTCTGTGGAAGTCATTGTCACTTTGGAGGAAAACAGGGATGGTGTCCTTGCAGAGAGGCATATCGCTTGTAGTCAGATGAATTACCTAGGTTTACAGGAAATAAAAAGGATTCAATTCAATTCAATGGAATAAATAATGTAATTTTTCTCAAGCATTCATGCAGAATCTGCACTAGCTTCCAACACTATCAAACTCACTAAATCCTGTAGACTTTGGAGACCTTCAGAAGTGCAGAACGGCTCTAGCAGGTCCAGTCCAGCGTCCATCAGCTCTGAATCAAACAATTAAGTTTATGAGTGAATATAGATAGCCTTTATGCATAAGAAACCTCTGAGTTTAGGTACAGTACTAACCATCAAGAGCGTTCATCAGCATTTGCATGGCATACATGAGCTCCATGTTTTTCCTGCTTGCTTTTGTTGAGCATCCATTCTCATGGGATACGGCTGTGTGACATCCAATCTGTTCTTCTGGTGTGGAGCTTGATCCATTTAACTCAGATGCCAAGGAAGGATCGCTGTGATTGGTTGTTGATATCTGACATCCATTATAACTTGACAATGACGTTGATGACGTCTTGTCTAGTTGGTCACACTTCAGTAAGTCTAAAAATGCTCTGATGTTCTGACTCTGTTCTTCAGACAACTCGCTGGTTAAGAAGCAGGGAGCTTCACCACTGCTTAACACCTCAAGCTAAAAGATAAAAAACACAATGAGATCAGAGAAAAATAAACGTAAGTGATATAAAGAGGAACAAACTGTTTCATATTTGTGTAATTGTTTCGTTATGGGACCCCTGACTTTGAAATCTTGAAAAACGAAAGTTGTTTAATTTTTAATGATGTTCAAACTAGCACTTTTTACTAATTTAATATAGAGGAGAAATAAATCTGTGTGGGTATAAGCACAAAATAGAGAAATTATGCGATATGAATCCTTTTAACTCTCTTAAAAATTAGGAAAAAGGTCAAATCTATCGTAAAATAATTTTTAAAACCATCCTAGAGGACAGAAAATAAAGAAGGAATCACCCATTTATGCAATTTCACAATATCCTTCTGCAATTTTTGTACGTGATTTAGCAAGCATTATCACTCACTCTATCCACCAAAGCTGACAAGACAGATCGGTCCGTCAGAATTTTCCTCAACAGGAGCAGGACAGAGGAACGGCTTTCAGCAGACAAGTCAGCCAGTGCACAAAATCTAGCCTGAACATCTGCAAGAGCTGCAAAGAGACCACAAATTTACATCTTGAAACGACTCTAATTAAAGGGTCTCATTATTAGAATGGCAATATCCTAAGAACTAGGAACTGAAAAAAGGGAAAGAGAAATAAATCCTACTTCTGCTTCT
>NW_015548360.1:201740-217598 GCF_001515605.1 Sinocyclocheilus anshuiensis
CTTAAGCAGAACACAAAGGAACTGAAACACACACCTTTTTTTAGAGTAGTAAGTGGGAAACCTTCCTGGATAAGTGGCCATTGACCGTCCACCTCTGAGAAAGTGGGAAAGGGATTCTGGGAAATATCATCTGATTCCACCCCACTGGGTCCAACGCACAAATCTAAACTCACACAAAAATCAAAACTCAGACAAGGAAAGCCCAAATACATATACAGCACATTTGTCAAACTGTTTTTATAATTAAAATAAAATAATAAAAAATACATATACATGAAAAAATAATAGTGATGAATGTAATATTTGTTGATACATGTTATAAATAATCAAAAGGTACTGTAATGTTGTTCAGCCATATTCAGTTAATGTCACTGACCAAAGTAGCCGTCACTTTCGATGGTCATTTCAATGACACTGTAAGCCATCACAGTCTTCGGTGGGATGTGAAATGCAGTCTTAGAGCCATATTGAAATTTACCACTGTCTTTCATGTGCATCTGAAACGCCAAGGAAACAGTTCTGTGTGTGTCTCTTTTTTTGTATTATTTATATACAATTAGTATTTATTCATATTTTGAATTAGCATTTTTTTTTTCAGCTTTTATTTTAATTTTAGTTTTAGTAGTTTTGTTGTGCTATTTATTTTTATTTAATGCCGTTTTTTCCTGTATAGCTTTAATTTGTTTTTATTTCAGTTTTAGTCATTTTAGTGCTTCTCAATTAAGTATTACATTTCAGTATTTTAACAACACTGAGTCAAAAAAGCAGATTTATTAATCACATGATATGATATGATGATATATGATATGATAATGACATTTATTAATGAAGCTAAATTCCTGTTCATTAGCTTTCAATCCCGGAACACACTTCTTACAAACCTCAGTACAACCGATCGCAGCACGGCAGCCGGCCTTCTCCAGTTCGATGTAGGAGATAAAGCAGTCACTGGTGGTTAAAATTCGCTCTTTAAGGAGGGTTAAAGTCTTGTTTTTTGGGGGGAGCTTCTTGAAAAAAGAGCCTGTGAGGTCCAACTTCCTACAGGGGTCATCAAGGTCAAGAGCAGATGAATGAATATTAAACCACATCAGACTGTTTTCTTATTTGCATCAAAATGTCAATTTTGTCATCATATACTCATCCGCATGTCACTCCAAACCTGTATGACTTTACAAATGTCTGAATGAAAATCCAGTACTGTTTTGGACAGTTTAATTTTTAAAAATATCTCCGTTACAGATTTTGCATTACATGAGAGTGAAAAATGTACAATTTAAAAAAATTAAAATAATAACAATAATAATTTTTGAATGAACTGTCTTGTCAAGAGATACAGCAAGGTTCAACTTTAGGACCTTAACTGATTTTCCAAATTACGACAAAAAAAAAAAATATATATATATATATATTCTCCTTAATTTGTAAATATTGCTCATTTTAGTGGGTTGACATCATATTAAATTGTTTTCTCTAACCTTCCTCTTGTGAGCTTCACAAGTTTGGGAATATCCACAGCTTCCTTCTTAAGTGTCCCGAGGGATAAACAAAGTTTCGATGTGCCCTGTCCATTCGCATTTAGGCAGACAGCAGTACATCCCACCTCTACAGTTCCAGCTGCAGAGTTTTTGTACTCTCCCTCAAACTTTACAAACTCTTCCTCCTCACACACTGGTCAAAACATAGAGAGATATTAATTTCAAAAAGGCCAGACGCAAGACATATTTTGAAAAAACACCTGTTTCTACTGAGAACATACTGAGATTTAATTTTATCTTTCAATGTACTTTCTGCTATAATTCAATCTCAGTATTGGTAAGCAGAAAAGTAAATAAACTTCAAACATCAAACGTACTTATTCACTATGCACTTTACCTGGTTTAATTGGATCCCCTTCCAGCAGGTCATTGAGTTTGAATTCTGTGGGTTTGTATTTAGTTTGCTGCCAGAACCAGCCTTTCTGGATTTTCTGCACCACCGCAAGAGGCTTTAGTTTTTTGGAATTATTTAGGCTGGAAGCCGCAATCAGAGCACCCTTCGGATCTATCTGTTGGACCAGCTTCTTTGTCGCTTTTTCAAACATCCTCTGCATAAACACATAAACAGACAGCATTAAACCATAGTGGAAAAAGTGACCACTTTCACTGACTTTCTCAAGCATGGTTCCTAATGATGGATGCAAACTGTATAAAAGCAGTAACTGAATTGCTATTAATTCCCAAATATACATTAATTTAGATTACATAATCCTTTATTAGTTGTGAAACCACAGAAATATCATAACATATGCAAACCATTCCACAGCAGATACCAAACATAATAAACCCCCCAAAAAATACACCAAAATGTGTACACAGTGGTTAGTGAGAAGTTCTCTCCTCATGCCAAAATCATGAAGTAATACCAAAAACAGGAACAAATAACAGAAGATAGAACAGATGAATATGAATTGCATGGATTAAGTGAGATTAGCGAACGGTGAAATAAATCAAATCTCACAACGAATTAAGATGTCATGGACTGCTGAGAAGGGCTGAAAATAGCATTTTAACTGCATCTCTGCACTGCAGCTTGTAGGTGTTACAGATATGGTTCATCATGCTAACAGAATAAAACAGCATAAAAGCTTTGGTCTCCTGCTCTAAGGGGCTTAAACTGGGGGGAAATTAGGGTAATTTTAATTTAGGAGTTTCCAGTCAGTGAAACTCCCGACAATGGGCCAGTGAGTCTATAGTGACAGTTGTATTTATTAAACAGCATTACAGAGTTATGAATAATGATGTTAAACTCTCTAGAATAATGATGTTTCACCTAGAAGTAAAATTCTGTCATTGTTTACTAACCTCATGTTGTTCCAAACCTGTTTGACCTTATTTGTTCTACCGAACATAAAAGATGATATTTTGCACAATGGTGCTTTTGCATCTTTTTGAAGCTTGACATATTCAGTCTTCATTCATTGAGATGAAAGAAAGACCAACACATTTTTACATGTTTTTTTGGAAAGAAAAGGTCATTGGAACAAAATGAAAGTGAGTATATTATGACAGAACTTGAACTATCCCTTTAAAAGTTATAAATCATGCTACACTTACCCCAAAAGTAGCATATTATTCTAGTTACAAAGTACTTTGAATATGCATGTTAATGTAAACTAGATTTACATACAACACAGTTTAATACAACTAAGCGGTCCCTGCTCCATCTCTCTACCTCCATAGAGTCCATTCTTGACTTGAAAAAGGTTGAAGACCCCTGCTCAAAATCCTTCATTTCCATTTTCACATCATTTATTTACAAAGATGGAGCACAAGCAATGGGCAAAATGGATGTTGTTCTTCAAACATACTAGATTATGTTCATACAACTTTAGTCACAAAAGAGCAGCATTCATTTCCAGACCTTTGCCACTGGCTTTACATGAACATGGGCACTGTTAAATTCGATTACATATTACTTACATTACACAAAGTCATTCAGTCCAGCATCAAATCTTGTTATCATGCGTAAGATTATACAGATTAGATATTTTTAATTCGTTTATAAATACACACCTGTCGCTGTTAAGAGTTTGCTGGCGATGCGCTGTAGATCCACAGCCAAAAGAGAGCGGAAACAGCGATAGATTATGATTGTTTAAAGAGACAAGTCCACACAGTTCTCGTGTCAGAAAGTGCAAAACAATCAGCGAGTGCACGCACATTTAAACGTCTCCTCGCCTCCTGAAAGTCCCCTCACACGTAATGCGAAAGCATCGCGTTTACTGGGCTGTCTGTGAGGAGGAGGAGGCGGTGCTGAACTTCAGGAGATTTACGTTCATATTTTGGTTTCTGGCTCAAGTTTAGCTTCCATAATGGGAATCATATGAACGCAACTATAAATAATTGGTGGGACAAGCACAGACTTGTCCTTTCAATGATTTTAACGGCTCAAGTAAAGCGAGTGAATTTTAAAGCCAGTTTTCGTTTAGTAGCTAGTCTGGTGGCTTTTCTAGATGGGTTGTAAATAATCATTCTAACAAATAAATGAACTAACGAAGATTAGTTCAAATGAATAATTTATTATAAAACCGTGATGAAACGTTGGGATGCTTTGTTAGCAGTTTTAAAATCCAGAATAATGTTTTTGACTGAATGCAGCGTAGCTACAGAATGACAAACAAATAAATAGACGTGATAAAACAACTTTGGATGTGATGAGGTGATGGGTTATTTAACAAAAGCTGCGGTTTGGTTATGATGAAGTAGGACATGTTTTGTGCAGATGAAGAGCGAAGATGTTATGATGAGGGTCACACCCGTTTCACACCATAGATATGTATGCTATATATTATGCTATATGTTTTACACTACACGTATTTGCAGAGCGTAAGCGGCACAAACTGTCCATACGCAGGGCGGAAGCAGCACTCCCTGTTGAAAAAAACAGCATATGCTGGTTAGGTATGTTTTGCCAGCACATGACCAGCATAAACCAGCAAAAGGACCAGCATAAACCAGCAAAGGACCAGTTTAAACCAGCATCAAAACATACCTAACCAGCATATGCTGGTTTTTTCAACAGAGCTGTGTGTAGTTCTCAGTCTCAGAACACCGACCGTCAGCCTTGCTTTTCTTTACATTCATTTAACTTTAAACAGTGTGGGGGAGTAACTAGTTCCATGTAAAGGAATTACGTAATTCAACTACAAAATAAATGTAACTGTAATCTGTTACAGTTACTGAGAAAAAAAAAAGGGTAATTAAATTACAGTTAGGCTACTTGTAAAAAAATTTACGATTACAAAAGGGGTTTTTGACTATTTTGAATATTTTTACACACATACAGATTTGATTGATTTCTTTCCCAAATTGCATTGACTGCTCTAAAATATGAGACACCAGTGTTCAGGAGTTTAGGACACATGCTTATTCGACAACTGTTTTATTTCCTATTTGGAATTATGTAGGCTATATGTTTTATTTTTTAAGATTAACTGTTTCCTGTCATAGCTATGCAAAGATTTCAAGAACAGTGCCTATAGCTATTAAACTACTAGGCTATATCTTGTTATGATTTTAAATCTTTATTTAACCTCAGTTTAACGAATAAAAAGCTGTGCTGAAGTCTGATTGTGTGGTGGCTGTGCTTTAAAATGGCATTTTTATAATCTTAATTCAAGTGATGAAGGATTTTTACAAGTCTGACAGTAATCAGTGTTGAGTACTAGTGGTTTAAACGTTTAATAATGATTCAAAAAATCATTTGTTGGAAATATAGAAAGTAATCAAAAAGTAATCAAATGTTATTAGTTACATTACTTTAATAAGGTTACTGAAATAGTTACACTACTTAGGCTATTACATTTTAAATAGGGTAACTTGTAATCTGTAACCTATTACATTTCCAAAGTAATCTTCCCAAGTCACTGACTTTAAATAACTAAACATTTTCAATTTCGGTTACAATTATTTTAGATACATTTTTATTTAAAGAATCTAGGAGTAACATAACCAGGACTAGAGGCTTTTCAAATAGCCTATCGTTGTGGACAAAATGGCCTTGGAGTCACAAAAGAAATAGGGCCCAGAGAGCTCTTAGCTTTCGTGGGAATTTACACAGTTACAATCATAAGGGAAGCTGTGGTCAGGTTGCTTCAATGCACTCACTAAATATACTCTATACTTTCTAGCTGTTTCAAGCTAGCTGAGTGAACAACCGAGTAACATTTGAACACTTCAAATAGCAACTCAAATACATCAATTTGCCTTTTTCAGATTTGGCAGTTGTTGTAACGCTGGTTTAGGTCATTGCTTCATAATTCAGTTTGGATATCACAGTCAAACATGAATTATATAGCAATGGCTCCTGGTCAGGAAACACCAGTGACGTTCATTGTGCGTGTATGTGTTTATGAAATGACTTCCATTAAAAATAAACCTGAATGAAAATCGTCCATCATGTCTAGAAAGCGGATCTTTCTAGTGTTACACAATCCCACCAGCCATTCAAAGGTAAAGCAAAGTTCCTATTAGTAAACCCTGCTAACAATCCCTTCAAAGTTCATCACGATATCTAATTCTAATATATTTTCCTACTAATTCAAGCTTGTAGTAAAATAAATAAAGGGAAAAAAATGCAAAAGAAAAAAACCCGACCATCGTCATAACAGTTAAGCAATAAGTGAATATCCAAACGCGTCTGTATAATAAAACAGGGAAAGTTCCTTAGATTTGTGGTCACTACATTTATTGTGCAACAAAACAAGTGGTCAGTCATACACTGATGCAATCCATTCCCAGTCCTCTGAAAGCAACAGTCCTCGATTCGTTTAAAGTCTTGAAAGAAATGTTGTGTTTATCACATCTGAAACACCACACACAGTGAAACGGAACAGTTATCAAGTGTAACAGGCACACCAAGAAGCACATGTAGATTATCACTCGCTCTCTTTAACAAACATACGCAGAAAAGGAGGACAAGCATGTACACAACAAAAAATGACCATGCATTACACAATCATTAATTGAGACAGTTTCTTTCAAACATATATTTTGTATACCGTAATATTCGTTTTCTATTATTAACGAATTAAAGAAAGATCCTTTTAAATATGCATAAATCATGATTGTAGTATGTGCACAAATATTTATGGATATAGTTTTTGATTTCTATATTCCCTGATTATAAAGTGGAGTGACTGAGTCAGCAATGGATGAATTGTGACTTTCAAATGCTTATAGTACGAACTCTCATTGTGTAAATCTTATTACAACATCCAGCCCAGGTCACTCAAAAGAACTCAATTACTATTTCATAAAACAAAACAAATAAATAAGAAATTATATTTTGTATAAAAGAACATCAAGCCTATTTTTAGGACTTAAGATTTTTTTTATTTGCCAGTTGACATTATTTGCATGACAAATAAGTAACCTAAATTCTCATTACTGTAATACTTTTTTAATATAATGTCTTGTGCTTATTTAAAAAGAAAAACAATGAAAAGTAGTATAACAAATACTACCATGTTGTATAAACACTTTACAATTTAAATACATCATATTTTTCACGTTACAGTAATGAGAATGACAATAAAAAATAATGTCATAATGCAAAAAACCTATAATGGTCCAAAATATAGGCTTAATTTACAAAAATAATTTCTTTTTTTCTTTCTTTCTTTATTTTAGGGTGAACTTCAGTGTTTGTTCTTTAAGATTCTAAATCTTAATATTGTCTTAATATTGTGTCATTTATTTTAATTGATTCGATCTGAGGATTTTTTTTTTTTTTATTGACTTGAATAATTAATTAATAATAAACTAATTATATCCAGACACGTACAAATGTCATTTGTCAGTGCACTTGCATCTAAACATCAACTAGGCATAAAGGCATAAATGTCTTTCCAGAGGTACTTTCTATCTCGTGCTGTAAATGTGTCTGTTTAACAAAGATAAATACCAATACAAAAACATCAACATAAGCATGGTAAATTAAATGCCACAGTGTTCAGCAGGATTGCATACAAATAACAAGTAAGCAGGGATCTATATACAGCCAGAGCAGAAAGGGAAAAGTCAATGACTAATCCACTGGTGGTCACCAGAGCACAGGGAATTCTTGTTTGCTGAATCCAGGGTCCTTCCTGAGGTCCCAGTAAGTGCCATTGCTCACCCAAGAGTCATCTTCAGCACGTCTGATTGAATTATAGAAACAGAATTACGAACAGAAACTCGTGACGCACCCAAAACAGCTGCATCTTTGTGTTCATATGAGTCACTTACTTGAAAAATCGGGGCGAGTGTGTCATGCTGTTTTCTTGCAGGACTCTCCTCCTCTCTCTTTGGAGGACTTCAGTTCTTTCTTTCTGTTCTTCTGCTCCGGCAATATCACCCTCTTCAAGTAATCTAACAAAAAGAGGACCAATAAGTAGCCAAGAGCATATAAAACTGGTTTTAATAATGGGAAAAGTTCACTTTGGGACAACATATATGCATAATTCATATGTCTATACCTTTGGTCTGGTCTAAAACGGGTGTCTGTCAGAGGCAAGAGTGGCTTTAAACCCTCCTCCAATTCATTTAACTCAGTTGCAAACTGGGTGAATCCATAGTACTGCTCATGGTCCTCAGGCATGGGATCTATATTATGCACACATACAGAGACAAAAACGGTGCTGTGTTAGCGCCCTCTTGAGGTCATTATCCACAAATACATCTGAGACAAAACAATGAATATAAGTTAGATGTTTGAACCATTCAAATACAGCTAAACAGACTCTTCTGGACTGGTCTGAGACTCACTTGCTCTCCAGATGCAGGTTACCGAAGGTGGTTTGCCCAGATACAAGGCCTCGCTCCATTTGCCAAACAGAGAGTGAATGACACGTCCATCTGAATCAGTGACCACACCCTCTACCTCATTAGCATTCAGACCTCCAGATCTGGACTGCATGCAAGATATGCAGTAAACAAATCTTAAGTAATCATTCATAAAATAAAAATTTGGTCAAAGTTATTCCACAAGAGGAAGATGTGGGCAAGATAAACACAGATGCACACACATATACATGGAATTAAAGCCTTTTTTGCATGTATTGATGGCCCCACCTTAAGGAAAGTGACTTTGCAATGACTGACGTCTCCCATGGTGGTAGAGTGTTTGATAGACATTTCCCCATAGTGCTCGATCCAGCGCTGACCGCTCAGAATGTTATGAATGCATGAAGTGACTTTACTCCACTCGTAACGATCCCCAAAACTGAGAATGAGTGAATGGGTCAAAGAAAGCAAGACAGAGAGATACTAAGACATGGTGGAGAGTGCAGGATGGAATAATGGAAGCGAATGGGAATCAGAACAATTCAGGATAAAATTAAAATCACCCTGGCAGCTCTAAGTGAGTAACTCCCATGGGAACGATTTCCATGGATTTTCCCCAAAATTTATTCTTCCACCGGACATCTAATGGGCATACAGAGAATAGACATTAAAATCATGCTAAATGCTAAAAGGCTTGACACTAGCCAAGTGTGCTTCACTCACCTTGCCAAAATGTGTAGTTTTTGGACTCGCAGTGACAAGTGGACACAGGTGGATGGTGACTGACCTGAGGTACACAATGTAACTGTTCATGTGAGCGTGTATACCTTTGTGTTTTGATAGAAATAAAAGAAATATGCATGCTTACCTGTTCAGCAATGAAGCGGAAGCCCTTATCTGGCCGGAGACACTCGTATGTCTCTCCCAGTATAGGATTAAACGGTTTTCCTCCTGCTCTAGTGAACGAACACGCATATGCAGATACAGCAAATGCTGCGATATACACCTACAGAGAAGAACAGAATATATGGTTAAAGGAATAGTTCACCCAAAAACGAAAATTTGTTGAAAATTCTCTCGCCCTCAGGCCATCCAAGATGTAGATGAGTTTGTTTCTTCCTTAGAACAGATTTGGAGAACTTTAGCATTACATCACTTGCTCACCAGTGGATGGGTGCCGTCAGAATGAGAGTCCAAACAGCTGATAAAGCAACACATTAATCTACAAGTAATCCACACCATCAAGTCCATCGATTACCATCTTGTGAAGTGAAAAGCTGCATGTCCATTACTAAGGTGTATTAACTTTAAAGCATCACTTCGTAACCATCCATAATCTATAATGTTTCCTCCATTTAAAAAAAGTCCACCCCCCTTTGTCCTCTCAAAATCCACCAACATATTTGTTTAGAACTGTTTGCACTTATAAATCATGCTTGATCTGGACATATTTCTCTCCTGATTCAGACAAGACCGCTTTTTCACCAGAGAAAGCAATGATTCTGGATAGTAGAGATTTTAGAAATTAAAAAAATATATATATATTAATATAATGGATTTGTTTATTACAAACACACAGCATTTCACTTCACAAGACATTAAATGATGGACTGGATGAGTGTGGATTACTGTGATGTTTTTAGCAGCTGTTTGGACTTTTATTCTGACGGCACCCATTCACTGCAGAGGATCCATTGGTGAGCAAGTGAAGTAATGCTAAATTTCTTCAAATCTGTTTGGATGAAGACACAAACTCATCTACATCTTGGAGGACCTGAGGGCAAGTAAATTTTCAGTAAATTTACATTTTTGAGTCAACTATTCCTTTAAACAAAAAACAATTTTGAAGACAGAAAGTCATACAGAATGACATGAGAATGAGTAAATAACGACTCATTTGATTGCTCTCACCATGCGCATATGTGGGTCGTGTGTGTTTGCAGCGGTGTCCAGCAGGTGGCAGTACTCAACTTCCTCACACAGTCTCTGCAGGGTGTTCAAGGGCTCATTGAGTTGAACAGGCATGGCAACTTTCGACAGGTCTTTACCGATGTTACTACGCAGAATACTCCACAGATTCACGCTCTCGTTCATGCGTGAACTCGGCAAACGGTCTCGCCGCGTCACTGTGCAGTCATTGCCATTACCTGAAGACACAAAAACACACACAAACCATTAACAATGGTTGTAAAGAAAGGTGAAGCTTCATAAAGGTGAATTTTGACAGTGCCTCACTTAAAATCTCCTTTGCGATGCCGTTCTCATTCCTGCAATACTCTACTGACGTGCTGTCACTCACATCACTGATGTACGAATCATCATCGGACACCTGGTCACAAAAAATACAAAATATGATGATCAGTAAGAAATTCATGTGTTTTACCTTCTTTTTTGATGAAAAATATCTTTCATTTCAATTTTAAATCATTGACAGATGATTCACGCAAATCTGCGATTTGACCACTCTGACCTCATTTTCAGATGAGCTGCCAGACAGCAGATACTCTTTAGCATCAAAGAACTCTGACAGGGATTCTGGGATTGACCCTCGACTCTCACTGGACACCTGCTGCAGGAGAGGGCGTGACCCATCGAGGACATCCTGATTGGTTGAGAAAATTCAAAGTCAGAATTGGCTTTGTTGATTTTGGCCAATAACAACCAAGCATATAAACACTTAAAGACCAATAACAAAAATTTGTTGCCTGTATACCTTTTCACTGATACAATCCAAAGTGCTCCTGACTCGGTCTCTTTCTGTGCAAAGGGAAGTGTACGCTGACCGAAGAGTGGAATGAACTAGTAGAAGAAAGAAAGGGAGAAAAGTGAGAAAGAAGAAAGAATGTGTCATTTCATCATGTTGTTCTCAATTTCAGTAGATGATATTAACACTTCGTTATTCTTTTATTTTAAAACATAGTTATTAAGAGAAATATTCCTGAAACAGATGTTGATGATTCATGCTGCAGCATGCATGTGAGCATTCATACTGACCAGTGCCAGCGAGCCGACAGAACTCCTCCTGCATTTGAGAGGCTTCTGTTGGTGAGTCTGGGCTATCCAGGCATGAGTCTGCTGAAACTGGCTCTGAATACATCAAGTTTGGGTGAGATACGTGCAGACGGAAAGATGAAGTGTCAGGATTTTGCTAGAAAACAACACATCAGTTAAATGAATGAGAGAGACTGTGTGATGCAGTGTCTGTGTGTGTAATGTGCAATTAGAAACAGAGCTATTTTACCTGTTGTGTGCTTTTATTTTCCTTGCTATAATTCTTTGATCTCCATTTTTTGTGTCCTCTTTTCTCCTTTTTAGAGCCTTCAGTCTGGGGTCACACACACACGCACACACACACACACACACACACACACACACATATATATATATATATATATACACATTACTTTTTTTGTCTAAATAATGAGCGATAAGATTTCTTTCAAAAATATTTCATAAATCTAACCAAACCCAAACAGTGTATATTTCGTTGTATATATTTTTTGTATTTTATACAAAAAATGCTATTTAGGATTCATCTGGATGTCCTCAAATTAATGTTTTATAAGATTTAATAAACCCACCCACACAGACCAAAACATAAACACATATTTAATCCAAACAGCCCTACCTGCAGTAAGTTAATGGCAGGTGCTGAGAATGTTCTGTGAAGAACTTCCATATTTTTCAGCAGCAGATTTAATTCCAGCAGCCCTGACTCACACTCTGACAGATCTAAAAAAAGTTACCATTTTTATTTTCTTAGTGATGCTCTGGAAAACCACTTCTCTAAAATGTTCTCTATGTATTAGCTGTACAGTACTTTTGCCATGAATAATATTTCAGAATGATGTGTCAGTGCAGGTTTTTGCATCTACCTTTGCAGCACTTCTCCATGTCTTGTGAGTTTTGGCGCCAGCTATTCTTCAAAAGGGCTGAAGGCTGCTTGGAGAGAAATAAACGCTGGTAATAAAGAGAATAAAATACAAAATATGTAATCTGTGTGACTTTCTGTTTCACCTGGAAATAACGAGTTACACTATCTTTGAAAAGTTAGGGGTCATTAAGATATTTCAATATTTTTGAAAGAAGTCTCATGCTCACTAAGACTGTTTATTTGATCATAAATATAGTAATAACAGTAATATTGTTGCAATTTAAAATAACTTTTTACTATTTTAATTAGTGCTGTCAAACGATTAATTGTGATTAATCGCATCCAAAATAAAAGTTTTTGTTTACATAATATATGTGTGTTTTGTGTACATTCATTATGTTTATATAAATACACACACATGCATGTATATATTTCAGAAAAATATATGTTGTTATTTATATTAAATATATTTATTTATAATATAAATTATATGAATATAAATATAGACATGTAAATAAATGTAAATATTTTCAAAATGTATACTGTATGCATGTGTATTTATATATACATTATAAATATACACAGAACACACATATATTATGCAAACAAAAACTTTTATTTTGGATGCGATTAATCAAGATTAATCGTTTGACAGCACTAATTTTAATATATTTTAAAATGTAATTTATTCCTGTGATGGAAAAGCTGAAATCTAATATGTTGCTCAAGAAACATTGCTTTTTATGATAAATATTAAATACATGTGTGATGCTTAGTTTTTGTGGAAATCATGATACTTTTTGTTCAGGATTCTTTGATGAATTGAAAATTCAAAAGAACAGAACTGATTAAAAGATATATACATTTTTGTAACAATGTTAAAGTCTTTGTCACTTAAAAGTAGTATATTACTGTTGTTTAATATTGTTGTTGTTATTAGGAGTGCACAATATGCAACCCAGTAATTGCACATTAATATGCACATCAGTAATTATTAATTTTATTTAAGTGTTTAGCCTGGTGACATGATATTGTGAGCAAATGCTTATTACTTTAAATTCAAACTTTTTTTATGCCAAGTACCATAAACAAGCTATTTTTTGTACTATATATCAAGATGTTTTGATTTAAGAAACCATGTTAAATTCCAGTTTGAAAACTTTATTGATGCTTCTAAAGGCAGAACAGTTTAAAACTCAATATCAGCCATGACATATTTTAATAACTGAACTGTTTCAGGCAACATTTCAGCATATCGGTGGATCTCGTTATTATTGTAACTTCCTTACAGCTTTAGAGGTTCTTATCCTGTTTGAAGGGATGTTGGGTCTAAAGGCTGACTTTTATACTACACTCGTGACTGATGACTGTATAAGAAGGGTAAATACTCGTCTGTTGGAGGTGGGGTCAGATTGCAGCTGTCGCTCGGGAGGCTCCATGGCGATCTCGTTCTGACGGAACATTCGATGATGGCGTAGTTGCGTCACCCACTGTTCAAACAGATCCCGAGTCTTCGCCTGTGAATGTCACGGTAAATACAGCAAATGAGAAAGTTACTCTCATTTTGAGAATGCACAAACTACAATTCATAGCCCAGCATGTGTAGGTGAGCGTGTGCCAATACCTTGAGGTGATAGATACTGTCCTCTGTGTCCAGGTCGATACACATTGACTTCTTCTTCATGGCCATGACAGAGAGACCAACATCAATGCGACCTCGTAACCTCCCCTTCTTCAGCTGAGGAATCAATCACACGATAAGGGATGAAAGAGCATCTCTGACAGGATTTAAGCAAGTTTACTCCACATAAGCCTTGAAGAAAGTGTGTGGATGAGACCAGTGTTTCACACTCACATCAGTCCCTGTCTTGGCATATGTAAGGATGCCCCTTTCAAGCAGGAAATATCTCTGTTAAACATAGACCGACAAAGAGAAAAGGTGAAAAGATGCATGTATTCAAAGCCATTAAAGTCAATGACAATATCTTGTAATCACCTTATGCCAGCCTTTCATGGGCCACTTTCTCTTTTTCAACAGCAAACCTTCCCGCTTCTCAGGCTTCTGAATATTTCCTGTCAGTCCGCGCAAGTCCTCAACCAACTCCCAGCTGTCCTAAAGAAATACGACGACGAAAGGAGTGTTATTTTTAAAAATCTATGGAAGAAAGAACATGGACTTTTTCCTAAGAACACAGTTAAAAACTGCTGCTGTAGATGCTGATTTAATACATAGCATACAGAGAAATACCAACTGCGTCAAAAGATCATCATATCCACTGCTATATCAAAAATGTATTATTTGCACACTAGATGTTTTAGCAGACATCAATTAAGTCCTCACTAAATATCTGAAGTGGTTTGTCTTACCTGTCTGTTGTCTTCAGATGAGGAGTTACTCTCTTTTCGTTGCGTAAATGGTGTCAAGGTTGGTGTGGAGGGTGATGTCTTGGGAGAAAGCGGTGCAATTTGGTCTTCTGTACTCATCTTTGCAATTAACTTACTGTGGAGACAAAAACAGGCAACACTCAATACAAAATTACAGCACCTGAATTACATAATATGGCCAGCAGAGGGCAACAGAGACACAGGCAAGAACCAGTGAGTGAGGCAAAGAAAATCAGGCTGTGTCCGAAATCGCCCCCTATACCCTCATTCACTATTCCCTACATTAGGTCACTAATTCAGTTCACTAGACGGAGTGAATGAAAACGAGTAGTGAATTCGGACACTCAGTGCACCGGAAGGAATGCCGCTTTTGCATAGTTTGTGCTTGCTGATTATTCAGCTGCGGGTTCCATCTTCTGGCGAGATGCGGGAATTCATTCGGTGCGTGACTCTCACAGTGCATTATGGGCATTCTCTAGCCGTTGAGCATGCACCAGTTGTACACTCGTTTTTGCAGTGCATTGTGGGATTGAATGAGTGCACTCGAGAACGTCCACTATGGTTTCGGACACCACTAAAAATGGCTGTTCCCTCAAATAGTGCCCTATTTAAGGGTATAGGGGGCGATTTCGGACACAGCCTCAGTGAAATCTGTGCTAATGTAAATGAAGGTAATTTACATATTAGAATACGTGAAATTCTCAGATATTGCATACCTAAACTGAGTTATGAGAAGTAATATCTGCTTTATTCTCTCTTTTTTTTCTCTCAAAATAAATTTTAGTTTCTGTAGCTTGCATTTTTGTAATAGTGGGTAGGAACAACATAAAAAGTCAACTTAAAGTAAATATTTTCTGGATATTATTTTTAAATTTAATTAAAAAAAAAAAAAATTTATTTTTATTTCACTTCAACACACTTTTTTTTTACATTTTAAATACAGGTAGAAACAAAATAAAAAGTCAAACATGTAAAAGAAAAATGTCCCTGATAAAAAAAAGTAGTCGAATAAAAATATTACAGTGGTTACAGCACAAAGGCATAAAAAATAAATAATAAAATAAATAAAAAGAAAAAATTATGCATAGGACCAGTATGAAATAGTCATATCCTCCTGACTACCAGCTATGGAGTTTTGTCCTCTATAGAGGACATTATGTTTTAGTGATTTCTCTGAGACGTTACATGTCACAGTTTTAAGTCTGGATGTCCTGTACAGAGCACATTCAGGGCTTTTCAGAGATACCAAATGATTGGATGTTTCACCATGACCACTCCCTCTCCTTGGTCTTTAAA
>NW_015548360.1:217608-219370 GCF_001515605.1 Sinocyclocheilus anshuiensis
AAGCATGTTTATTACACATTTTGGGAGACGCAACAAATGAATAGAGAAAAAATTATATATCATTATTCCTATTAAATGTTAGATATTATTATGAAAATCTTGCTAATTATTACTCCCATTATTGCACTTATTTGTTCATTCTATGTTGCCCCAAAAACACATTAATATGCAAATTAGATACAGTTTATAGATGCATTGTATATAATGGAAAAACTTTTTTATTGCCATTTTACACACATTTTGCATAAAGAAAAATGTTTTTTAAAAATGTAATTCATAACATAGTTGAGAATCGTCTTTATATAAAGTTTGGTTTTTTGGTTTTAAAAAATTAAAATTGATTTGTGATTAAAAACAAAAATCCCACTGTTTTTGCCTTTTCATGTCTATTCATGTCTTTTTATGTCTTAAAAAACAGGACTTTTTAAAGTCCCGATGTCTTCTACAGAGGACATGGCATAACATATGAATAAAATATCATTTTTCAAAAATGTTATTTTTCAAATTTTTTCTTATGCTCTAAACAATGTAATGACATGACAAAATACTAAATTCACAAAACTGTTTTTTCCTGGTAGTCAGGAGGATATACCCAGGCAATCTGATACAGGCTCTAATTTTTAATTTCAATAAACTTGTCATCAAGATGATATTTTTAATAATTTATTTTGATCTGTAAAATGTTAAAGGCAATTATTTAAACATCACAAACATCATTTTTAATTTCAATAAACTTGTCATCAAGATAATATTTTAATATTTTATTTTGATCTGTAAAATGTAAAAGGCAATTATTTAAACGTCACAAACATCATTTTTATCCAAAGTTATCCAAAAAGCTGACTTGATACTTTATGTCCTTGGCTCCAAAAAGTTTGAAAAACCTTGACCTGAAGAAACAAAGATCATTTATCAGGCTTGTTTTTCATTTGAAGACACTATTTTCTCCCTCACTTGAGCTCTGTATGTGTGTGTGTGTGTGTGTGTGTGTGTGTGCGCGAGCACTTGTGTTCAGAACGCATTGTTTTGACTGCACGGGCACGTCCTAAACTTGGCACAGACTGTTCTTGTGCCCCTATCCTTTCTTCTTTCAGTGGACCATGCAATATGTTCAAATACACACACACACACATAGACACACACACACACACACACACACACACACACACTCTCTCTCCCGCATGTATGCATTTAAGAGCAAAAACAGCTGACGTTTCTCTCTTTCTGAATTTGAACTTAGTTAAAATTTTAACTTTAATAGATCACATTTAAGGGTCATAAACATGTTTTTAATATGATAACATGCACAGATATGTCTGTGTTGCATATGATACAAAACTAGTACAGTGCTTATCTACATCAGCAGTGTGTCGTGATTGTTCATGTGTGACCTTTTTGCAATGACGAACTTGAAAGTGAGTTTAAATCATTCTGAAACAAGAGTTTGTTTGCATGCTGCAGAAATGTGTGGTTTCTCCCACAACAGAGAAACAGGCTTTCAATCAATAACCAAAACTTTTAAAGGGGTCATATGATGCGATTTCAATTTTTCCTTTCTCTTTGGAGTGTTACAAGCTCTTGGTGCATAAAGAAGATCTGTAAAGTTGCAAAGACTAATATCTAAAAAGATATTCTTTATAAAAGTTAAAACTTGTCCATGCCCTCCTAAAACGCCTCGTTTTAACACGCCCCCACATGTCTACGTCACGATGTGGGAAGATTTGCATAACGCCGCCCAAATATTCACGCAAAGAAAGAAGGC
>NW_015548360.1:219645-225087 GCF_001515605.1 Sinocyclocheilus anshuiensis
GATACTAAAAAAAAAAAAAAAAACTTTTGTGTAATACATTTCTGCAAATGTAAATTTGCATAAAGCATTTATGAGATGTTTTGATACAGATACAGTGGCGTAGCGAGTCAGCCCCGGGCCCATATGCAAAAAAATTGTACGGGCCCTCTATCTGTATTTTCCTCTTTAATATTTGCAGCACAAAATAAACATGAATATTTGAATGCATGTTGAAATAAATCTGAACAATTTAATACAAACGAATGTCTCATGAATCAATCAATCAGAGTTTTAAAAAAAGTCAAAAGAATGACGGATGATTTTTTGGAGGAGTAGGCCTATAGGTGGAATTTTCACATTAACTTCACGCAATATAACATGACTTTATTATCGTATTTTTTACTTTATTCTTAAAATATTATGACATTAATTTTATTTATTTAGTTATTTTTAAACATGGCACAAAAATGCTGCCGTATGGGCTACTGAATGCAAACACAATTTTGGCACAGCAGCCCAAAAAAAAAAAAAAAAAGGTACAAAATAGTGAGGGGATATTTGAATTATTTGTTAATAAACCAATGTTTTCTGAGTCAATGTTGCAAAAATGAATTTTAAGAACCTCACTCGCCATCTCCTCATTTGACGTGCCTTTAGAGAGAAATGCATCTTTGTTTTCGATTTGAATTATTTCGTTTTAAAATAGTAATTTAAAGCATTCTATAGATATATTTATCATGTCGGTGAAGCGCTCCTGCTCAAGACCAAGACGACAGAAAGTGCATCCTGTTCGTTTTCTTTATTTTACAAAAGCACAAGGTTTTGTTGATATTGTGAGTGCACACAAATAAAAGTAGACCCTTTGCAGTTCCGAATGACATATACTCTTACCTTTATGAGCAACAATTATGGCGTACCTTTAAGTTTCCACTGTTATTTTAAAAAAAATGCAAGTGATCGCGCTAGCACCTCCATGTCCTGCAAAGCGCGCTTTAGCTTCCACTCTCCGTGCAAACGATTGGAATGCACCTAACAGCGCTCATTTATCTAGGTTAAATGTTTAAATTAATACTGTGAAATGCATGAAGTGTTTTATGTCTGTTTATTTTAGGTAAGTCGTGTTGGTTTAAGAAGGCAAAATTGATCAAACATAATGCTCAACTCAATGTCTGCCGCTGCCACTTGGTCTTTCCTTTAAAAAACAAAAACTTGAATTTAACAAACATAAAATGTTCCAAACATATTTCTAAATTAACTTAAACAAAAATAAATATGACCACTTTGCCATTAAAAACCAAAACTGAACTATTTTAATAGCTGTGTAATGGGGAAGAGAGAGAGAAAAAAAGTCACGGTTTCCAGTCGGACTCGGGCTGAGAATTCTCATAAGCTGTTGAAGGGCCGGGCCCATGGAGGGCTCTATTCATTCCCTCGTTTCAATTAAAAGTTCCCCCCAGCTCGGCGGGCCCCCGAACTGCCCGGGCCCATATGCACCTGCATACCCTGCATGCCCAGACGCTACGCCACTGTACAGATACCTCCAATAATGAACCTGACTGCACCACATTTCAAACTCAAACAAAATATCTCACTCAAACACAACCAGCAAACTACTTCAGAGTGACCACAGACCTCTAAAAATGACTTTACCATACATCCACACCAAGCAACACACACATCCATGTGTGTCATATTTGCATACACTGTCAAATCTTTAGGATAAAAGCACTGGGAACATGTGGATAGGAGAGAACGACACCACAGACTACTAATGCTCAGGTCATTCTCATGATATGAGTCACCAGAGCAAATTTGTGGTGAATAGACAGACCGCACACACAAAAGCTCCTCTTGTATATGTGAGCCACTCTAGCCTTAGGATAAACATGCTGTTATTCCACGCATACACTCACAGTAAGTTTCCGAGTATTCAAGGGCATTCACTTACTTGCTTCTTTTTTAATTTAAGTGTGTTTGAGAATTTGTATGTAAATACCAGTAACTCCAGCTCAAGGTTACTGAACTCAACGTCTGATTGTTGTTTAGTTTGCAACTGAAGTATGCAGTTGGTGTTTAGGGAAAAATGAATTCCTGTGGCTTTGCATCTCCACGTTTGTACACACTACAAACATCTCAGCCAGATTTGCCCTGCATGCTAGGTTTAAATATATACTTTAGGTTATTTGCGTTTCTGCGAATCAGTCGAAATGTGTTGCTAAATCTCTTGTGATAAACTCATAAAATCAAGACTTTAGAAAGGAGACTCTCCAAAATAAGTTTCCTTGTCCCTTGTGCAATTATAGGCTCCCACGGTCTCTTTTCAAAGGGAGAGTCAGGAAGACGTGCAAATACAAAAAGGCAGGGTTTTCCTTTAACCCTTTTCTTTCCTATTATTACGCTGAGAACAGATTCAAAAGACAGCCACAGCACACAAATGCAACAGCGATAATGGAGTTAGCCATGACGCAAAGTGGGATAAAATTACTGTTCTGCACAGCCTTGAGTGTTATAATGTTTCATAAAAAAAAGCACACAGTCTTCAGTGTCACATGATCCTTCAAAAATCATTTTAATTCCTTTGGGGCTTATTCTTTGATTCAAGTTTTTTTTCTTAATTCCTAAAAGTCTTAAAGGTACGGAGCCCCTAAAGGGACATGGTGGTGGAAAAAAAATTCGGGGTGGGAGGAAATTTTTTTTGCATTCTCTCGCAAAACTTTTGCGTTCCCTCGAGAAACTTTGCGTTCCCTCGCGAAACTTTTGCGTTCTCTCGCAAAGATAGTTTGCGTTCCCTCGCAAAACCAGTTTTCGGACAAACACTTCCTGTTTACTTTACAGCTTGTAAGTTAGTGGTTCATACAGCTCGTACGTTCATAATGGAGCGGTTTATAGAGTTATTGTGAACGTATGGAGCTGTATGAACCACTACAATCTGTAAAGTAAACAGGAAGTGTTTGTCCGAACTCAACTGGTTTTTAGAGAGAACGCAAATGTTTTGCGAGGGAACGCAAAGGTTCTCGAGGGAACGCAAAAGTTTTGCGAGAGAACGCAAAAAATCGGACAAATATTTTTTCCTCCCACCCCAAATTTTTTCACTCAATCTGATTTTTTTCCACCACCATGTCCCTTTAGGGGCTCCGTATAAAGGGATAGTTCAATTCTGTCATTAATTACCCACCCTCATGTCGTTCCAAACCCTTAAGACCTTTGTTCATCTTGGGAACACAAATTAGTATATTTCTGATGAAATCCGAGAGCTCGCTGACCCTGCATAGGCAGCAATGCAACTGAAATGTTCCCAGGCTCAGAAACATTGTAAGGACATCGATAGAATAGTCTATGTGACATCAGTGGTTTAAACCATAATTTTATGAAGCTATGAGAATACATTTCTGTGCACAAAGAAAACTAAATTAACAACTTTATTCAACAATTCTTCTCCTCCAAATACGAATTCCGCCATTATGGAGAGTACCACGACACATTAGGGGTGTGCGATATTGACAAAAAATAATATCTCGATATTTTCTGGGATTTTATCGATAATGATAATTAGATGATATTTTGCTGAGTGTATTATTGTGCTGGTATCTTAATGACTGCCGTGGACAGCTGATTCCTAAAGTTTTTAATATTCTTCATATTCTGTGTGGTGAATTATTACAATTATTAAAATTAATTTAATAAAATTTTTGTTGTTGAAATAGAGCAAAAACAGGCAATATAGTGTCTAAAACGCAAGTCTCTTAATTAACTTGTTTATTGAACTGTTGAAAAAAAAAACTATCACATTTGTAATCATGGTAATATTTGGAGAAAAACGGCACTCTTCGTGTGAAATTGATTATTAACTATATGAAATGGTATAAATACATAAATTTTCTGCCATCATGTCTTGAATTTGTGATCATTCTAAATGCATTTTAATAGACTGAATCATGCAGTGAAAGAACTTACTCAATATGCGCACTAGTCTAGACTTCACGTAATGCATGCGTGCGCTCTGTAGGGGTGTTTTGAATGGCTTTTGCAAAATACTTGGTAATGTCAAATCGCACATCGGTAAAACAACAATTACGATATTATCGCAGACATTATCGCATTGCTTTCCTCTGCACGTAAACAAGGCTCAGCGCACCACATGCATGCGTTGTTTACATGCAGAGGTACTCTCGATAACGGAGGAAGACGTGATTTAGAGGAGAAGAATTGTAGAATAAAGTCATTATTTTTGTTTCTTTGTGCACAAAAAGTATTCTCGCAGCTTCGTAAAATTACGGTTGAACCACTGATGTCACATGGACTGTTTTACCGGTGTCCTTGGTCTGGAAACATTTCAGTTACTTTGCTCTCTATGAAGGGTCAGAAAGCTCACGGATTTCATCAAAAATATCTTAATTTGTGTTCTGAAGATGAACAAAGGTCTTACGTGTTTGGAACGACATGACGGTGATTGATTAATGACAGAATTTTCATTTTTGGGTAAACTATCCCTTTAACCTTAATGCCCTAAATTACTGACATACATATTTACTTGTATATTAACTTTGCATGTGTGACATTGAGAACAGGTTGTCTTGTCTGATGAGGGTGAGTAAGCTATGATGTAAACACAGGAGAAGAGAACGCCAGCACAGTACAGTCAGAGTTAGTTGTAGGGCCAAACAATGCAAAACCATCAACGGAAAATGACATTGTCTATACTGACTTTAATGGAGTGCGAAATCATAGAATGTGGGTGTAAGTAGTAATGTACACACACACACACACAAATATGCACAAAATATGAGGACTGGCCCTTTATAATACCAATAATTAACTTAGTCATTATAGTAAATGGGCTATAGGGTGAGGGCTGTACAGTGGGACCAAGGCCAAGGAAAGCATATCGAAGATACAGTTATGACAAATACAAACTCATATGTTAGATTAAAAGGAGTAAAGGTTGTTAGACTTGAATAATAAACAGCTTATTGTGGGTGAGGGTCGAACGAAAAGTACAGATGACAAAGTCAGTGACTTCAGGGGAAAAACCAATATAACCCTTGAGGTCTTTGAAAGATGCTTCAGTTACATGATCTCACAGGGGCAACTAAAGTTTATCAAATTAAGTACATAGGGTTAGGGTTAGACAGCAAATGACATAACTTTGTGTATCATCATCAATGACATCACTGAATCAATGCCGAACTGACTTTAACCAAAAAATTTACTGTTTACGGTATTAAGTGCGATATAAATAAAGGTGACTTGACTGTCATTTACTTCACTTCTTCAAATGACATTTGACATCTAACTTCCAACTCTGAAAAAAGGTCACTGAAATGTTTTATTAAACTATGATCTGTATGAACTATCGTGTGGCTGTAATAGGACTGTGCAATTAATCGCATGCGATTCGTAGGGATGCACGATATATCGGCCACCATATCGGTATCGGCCGATAAATGCTCATTTTTTTCTGTT
>NW_015548360.1:225097-226146 GCF_001515605.1 Sinocyclocheilus anshuiensis
TTAAAGGTGCAATAGGTGATTGTCTTCAGAAACATTTTTTGTTATGCTGGTTGAAAGTCTCTTCACATCACGATAGCAATCATTAAGTTAAGTGGTCTAAATGTATTTATCTGTATTCATATATTGTGTGGAAGGTGTAGGGCCAAAAAATGTCTGTCCAATCAAAACGCTCGGTCCGAGCGTTTTAATTGGCTTTCCTACTCGTTAGAAGTGAACATGAACTGTGTTCCGATCGATATGATCCCTACACAGTGTACATTGATCCCTACTCTCAGAGCAGGAGAAATCCGTTGAAGTTTACTTCACTTCAGAACATTCATTCACGGATTTGCGCTGCGCAGCGTCTTCACACACATCACACTCACACACACACACACACACGTCTTCACATTCAGTGCGAGGACTGGAATTGGGAACCGCTAATGTAGCCTATTGAAGTAATGTTGTCTCTGGTATTCTGGTCTGTGAGCGTACATGCATTCAGGGGGCGTGGCTTTAGATGGCGATTGCAGGGAGGGTGGGACGTTCGCTTTAAGTGCTATCAGGCTAAAGTTAGCATTTTCCAAGATCTCCTACTTTAAATGCCGCTCCATCTGAAAGCAGGTGATGGCGATTTACTACCAATCACGGAACCGGCTTTACTGAAGAGATGCGGATGACAATCACATGCGATTAATTGCACAGTCCTAGGTAGGGATGGACGATATCTTGTCGTTTGCGATATACCGGTAAAAATTCTCCACACGATAAGAATTCGTCTTCCCGCGATAATAACGATAAAGTCTAGTTGTTGACATATTTCTGTGTGCGACTGTGTGGAGTGACGCGAAGGAAGGCGGACGTGAAATTGAGCAGCTCCTTCTACAATCTGGAACAGGTTTGGATAGGGCTATACAGTGCAACAAAAATCGGTCTGGTACCGAGAACCGTGGATTTTCACTGGTATTGGTACCAAATATTGAAATTTTGGTACCGTGACAACACTAGACACATCATTTGGATATTTTCATGTCTGGGAAAAATTTGGGATTAAACGGGTTAAAATGTGT
>NW_015548360.1:226275-236936 GCF_001515605.1 Sinocyclocheilus anshuiensis
TTTTAAACAGTCATTACATTACGTGTGTACTGCTCACAACACCCTATTTTGGGTAAAAATAGGAAAGATAATATTTTTCTCTAAAGAAACAGGATTCCCTAAATTATCGTCATTGATATCGTTATCGCAGTAAACATCTGAAATTATCGTGATATATTTTAAAGCCCATATCGCCCATCCCTAGCCCTAGGCTGTAAAATATAAAGCAATTTGCTTTAGCCTATGGTTGTGTATGAGTACATTTAAAACAAACCTACTGAAACAACCCATAAGCCACATAATTCAATTCAAAACATGTAATGCCTAACGTTTAGCACTCTGAAAAAGTCCCACTAAACTACAGTGATCGTGATGACATGATGGGGAACAATGTTTGACAATGTTCCTTGTTGTCTAAAAATAAATAATTAACCAAATCAATGGTACTAAAAACTACATAAAATGAGAGGTAAAACTATTATACAACAGAATATTTTCATTTTGCAGCCTTAAAGTGGAACACAAAATAAGACAGTAAGCAGAATGGCAACCTCAGTTACCTTTCACTTTCATTGCACAGAAAAAAAAAAAAAAAAACGATGAAAGCGAATAGTGACTTGAGGCTGTTCTACCAAACATATGCTTTTCTGTCTACAGAAGAAGGAAGCCATACCAATATGGTAAACGACGACAGAAACAGAAGTTTCATTTTAGGGTGTAACGTTACTGTCGCTTTAAGTCAATACAAACATTTTAAAAAGTCTAATTTGGCTCCATTAAAGTCACATTACACCATAGCCAGTTTGATAATAATTATGGGGAGCAACATTTGACGTTGTACCCAATTAAATGAATAACAAAAAATCTACATAAAGGATAAAATGATTATACTACACAAGAACATTTGCATTCCAGGCGCCACTTGAACGCTTGTACGCGATGCAGATCCATTTTCGTTGCCACAGCAACGCGATGCGACGATGACTGACCAAACAGATCAATAACAAAAAACTTAAACATCTCAACACGAACTGCAAAGCCGCCTGAGATCAAAAGCGGCGTAAAATTAGGCCCATCGATGAGTCAGTCTATCCATGATGAGAACAGGAAACAGAATTTTCAAGGGTTTCTAAGACGACAGACACTAAACTCAAAACAAACAACAAGCGATGATTGGTGATCAGGGCTGCAGTATTAACAAAACGCACTTTTATAATCATATTTATGCTCGGATGTATATCCATTGACTGTTAAGAGGTTTCCCACAGTAAAAGTGACTATGAATCACAGTTACAATACTTCTCTTACAACAAGCTAGGACTTGTTTGATAATTCAAAGACAGATTTAAATGTCTCCGTGCGTAAAATGAACACAAACTCAGCGCCTACCGCGGTTGCCAGGTTCAGAGTGACAGCGTGGCGCAGCGGCTCTGTCTTCGTGTCACTGACGGTCCACTTCTAAAAACGCCTTATCAGCACATTTATACTTTGGACCAAGTGACTGTCACCGGATTCGCCATCGCACTTCTTCTACCTGTCGAAGTCAGATCTTAGGTAACTTCGCTTCTGGGAAGGTTATCGCGAACGAAATGTCCGTGACGCACCGATGTAATCCGAGAGTGAAGCGGAAGGTGGAGGAGACCGCAGGTTTTAAGTTTACGGCTTCCAGCTCAGGTTTGAACCTCGAACTGTGTTTTGAGTTCCGCGGTGAGGCGAGCATGAGGTGGGCGGGGCATAATTGTGATTGACGTTTAGGAAACCAATTAAAATCCATAGAAGCGTGATATGTAGCCTATCGAGAAACGGCATTTTAAAACACAACAGAGACCATTATGTAATTCAGGTACGCCTAGGTAAGCAGATCATCTATCTATCTATCTATCTATCTATCTATCTGGCATCTGTCTGTCTGTGTTTTTGTCTATCTATCTATCTGTCTGTCTGTCTGTCTGTCTGTCTGTCTGTCTATTACAGTCAAATTAATCGAACCATCTAATAACCCAGAGAATAACCAGGTATTGGGTGGGCAATATAAGTATATTGTGAGGTCAACATAAGTTCTTACGAAAGGAATAGGGCATCCATGATGCTGTGATTAATTTATGCTAGACAAATCTGCTCTTTTGCATGTCATCCCAGGGTTGCCTTAACGACAAAGGTTTTAGTTCATTGCCAACACCCATCTACACTAGAAAGGGAATCCTCCCTTCAGTGGAATGTACCAAACCACTGAACCTGACACAGGTATGTTTTAAAAGAGATTCATATTCACACATGAGTGCAGCACTTTAAACACTGAAGTGTGATGGACGTCATGTTGTCAGCTCTGGGAAATGAGCACTGAAACTAGTGCTTTCCCATGACAGTGGGCAACAAGTACAGCATACGGAAAATATGACATCAGATGCTTTTGTGTGCCATTTCTTATTTGCCTTCTTTTCCTTGTCTGTTTGTCTATATAGTGATATTGATCATTATGCCATTGTAGAAGTTTAGACACTTTATTTGGAAATTGAAGTAAACTTGACAAGACAAATCATGAAATTCTCTGTCAGAAACACTTTGCTTAAGAGAATTAAAACAATTTGAAAAGATCTATGAAAAGATCACTATAAATAAATGTATTAATTTTTTTCTGTTTTATTCATTGGTTGACGCATGAACACAAAGGAAAACACTTAGTAAAACATATGCACTAGTTTTCTAAAATGCCATTATTTTAACAGATGTACAAATGCAGCAAGTGTAAACGACTACTTAATGTTAAACAGATTAAGATTTAATTAGGATTAAATTGAGTCTGTGTGGATTATTGTCACGGTGCTACTGTGTTGGAGCGCGGAGCGAGGAACGAGGAGACGTGGAGAACATTAACAAGGAGATTTTAATAATATAATCCAACACAAGGGAACCAGGAAAACACACATAGCTGATGAGGTTGACATAAACAATACCGGACAGCGAACTCAAAACAGGAAACCATTAAATACAGGACTAGAGGAGGGACACAATGAGGAACACCTGAAATCAATGACATAAACATAACCTGGAGCACGTTGGGGAAGAAAACACACACAGACACGGAACAGAGTCTGACATTTATGAGCAGAAACACTTCCATTCATTCACCCTTCCAGTTCTAATGGATTGAGTCCAAAAAAGGCCTAAAATATAACAGAATGCTAATTACATACAATACATTTGCTACATAGTGATTATAAGATACTTTAAATAGCCAAATTTGTGGCATGTTATTAGATGGCATGAATTATATAAAACATCAAAATAACACTCAGGTTTTAAACTTAAAGTTTTATGGATATGCAAAACATTCAATGAAATGTCCCAAAATGTGAATATGATAGTAGTCATATATCATGCATTTACATAATCTAAATATGTGATTAGTTTATCTGAGTTATTACAATAACCACGAACTACTACTGAGGAAACAGTGAACTCTGCTGGTGGACTGGAGAATTGTTAGCTGCAGTAGTTGATCAGTAAGAAATGTCAAGCGACCAGAGTCCATTTAGGTTTGGACCAACTTTTGTTTGCCTCCAGCTTCAACAGTGTGACACTGAGAGCATTTATGAACAAAGATCTGCTTTCCTTTTTCTGTGTCTTCTACCATTTTAATGCTCACAACAGATGGATCTGAAAAAACAAAAAGAAAGGATCTTTGTCTACAGAAATTGACTTTCAAAAATAAACCTATTTTAAAAATATTCACTGAAGTAAAACAAGTGCCATGGTACCATCTGACACTATCAGTGTAGTATTGCCACAACCGATTAATTTTGTAAGGACGCAAATGTACGTCAGGAAATCGAATGACTTCTTTCTCAAATGAACGCGGAATACGGGATCCATATGAACATCGATTGAATAAAACATTGTGGATTAAAGTCGTTCTGTAAACGTAAAATAGATATTGACATTTAAAAGTTATCTTAAGCTACAATACCGTAACGAAATTCGTTGTATATTGATCTTAATGTATTAGATGGCCTATATTAAATGACAGACGTCGTGCACCCATATTTACTGCGCTACGAATTCTCAAGTATGTTACTATCATTTGTCAAATTTCACTCGTTTTAATGCCATGGCTAACTGCCAACACCTTTCACCAATCCAGTTCTCAGTTTCTGTTTAGTTGAAACACTGCGTAAAATGAACGCAGTAAAATGAACACTGCGTAAAATGAACGCCCCCCCGTGTATTTTTGGAACATTGGATTTAGTAACTGAACATATGGAAAAAAAAAGTGTTATTTAAGTTATAAATAAGACTAAAAGATTATTGGAGTATGTTTTACAAGACAATAATTTTTCAGTGTTAGAATTTGGGGGATCATCTATTAGTAACAAAATGTGGTTGATCTGTTTTGTTATTTGTAACAGGCTGTAAACTGCTCAGTTGTTGGACAATCAAATTTGTAAATGGTAAGTTTTCTTTCTTGTTCTCTTGTCTTGTAGGCCTATAGTTTGCCTGACTGCTACTGCTCTTTTTGATGTGGGAGTTTGTATTTATTTGTGAAATTTAGTTAAATACTTTCTCAGTGATTTTTTTTTTTCAAAGTAAATGCAACACCATTTTAGGGAATCTGTTTGTTATGAAGAAAAGGCTAAAAAATTGATAATGTGTTATCCAGTTTAGACATTTACCAGTTTTGCACATCGCTGATGCTTTTGGATATAATGTAGGCCTACTTCATTTAGATTGCTATATAGTTTGTATTATAGCAAGAGAACTGCTGCATGTAGGTTGTGTGAAGTTTCACCTCATGAGTTTTTGTGAAACTAGTGATGGATATCTAAGTCATAGGATGAATACTGAAGGTCAAAAACCTGAGAGCAAGGAATGGTTTTGATATTGCAAACACCAGTTCTCTTTTATGTAATTTGTTCCCTGCAGGTTGAAATCGCTGTCCAGGGGAATGCTGGGTTGTCTCTTGGTTGAAAACTTAAATAAGACCTTAAAGCAAAGCAGAGAGGGATCATATATCTTCTGCATCTTGTGCACCTATATGAGGTAGGTGTATTATATCATTATTCTTGATTAGATGTGTGTGTGTTTAGCAAATCATTGGGCAAATGGCATGACACACTGTTCCTCAGCAACCTGTATGCAGACCATCTTGTAGAGAATCAACATCAAACATTCCAGTTAATTAAAGAGTGTATTTATAACACCTCAACCTCATTAAGCATTGTACCGTGCGGAGTGCATTTGCAGGAGAAAGCTGAGTGGCTCTTTTTATGCAGGAACGAAAGGAACATTGATGCAGTTATGGGTGTTGGATGTTGAAACTCTCTTAAACATAAAGGTTCTTTATTAGCATGAATGGTTCCATGAAGAACTTTTAACATCAGTGGAACCTTTTTCTTGCATAAAAGGTTCTTTATAGTGGACAAGTTTCTTTAGATTAATAAAATGTTTTTTTAGACAAAGACATTTTTTTTTTTTTTGAATGAACTGATGATTGAAAGATTCTTTGAGGAACCAAAAATGGTTCTCCAATGGCATTACAGCAAAAAAACCCTATTTTGAAACATATAATAACACACTGTCACTAGTGTAGTGTTATTCATCATTTACTCAAACAGTTTACAAGCAGGCAAGTACAGATGCAAATGCATGAAGAGAATAGGAAATTCATAAAACTGGTGAACAAAACATATCTCATAAACAGCTGTTGTTTTGTGGGCTTCGTTAGTCTAAAGCTGTGTAGTCTGTGTTCTTTACAATTTTTTCTACAGAGTCCTCTACTGTTTCAAGCATGTAGTCATGGACTTGAGTCCTGCGAGAGAAATCAAATAAAGCAATTTGTTAGAAATTCAATTAAATTAATACATTATATATCAATTATACAAAACAAATCACCCAAAATCAGTTTCAGTTGATACCAGAAATATTCAAGTTCACCTTTCTTTTGGAAATGGTGATTCAGGTGTGCGTGTGTAGAGAGTCAATGCACGGAAAGGGTCTAAAGGGAATATGTTCCTCCTCCCAAACCTTTGCGGGAGGGTGGCTGAGAGTCCGGTCCCTGAGTGCGCACACATTGTGCAGGACCGGCCGAAGCGCTGAGGGAGGTTGATATTGGATTTAGCGCGTTCCCTTGGGGTCATCTCTGTATCCCGCCCGAAGCGAAGGGGGAGGTTGGCATGCACATGTGTTGGTTTTGTTATTATGGGGTGAAGTCGCAGGATGGTGGGAGAGCTCACACGGGTGCTGGTTGGGGCTACATTAAGAGTGAAGTCTTCTATCTCCAGACTCCGGGGAATCTCTTGAGCATTCTTTGACAACAAAAATGTAGAAGAAGAAATGGTGAAAATCAGCAGATTTAGTAATCAGTGGACTGTACTGATACACTAGTCACTGATGTCACTTTCAAACTAAGAAGTTGCATTCACTATTTTTTCAAATTTACAATTATTATTGTTTTTTTATTGTTATGTTTTTATTTGCTCATTTCCACTTTAAAATTCAAAGAAGTATGGATACTAACAGTAGCTGGACCTCTTTCTTATAACTTTGCTTATTTGTTATTTATTTAAATATTTCTGCTTTTTTTTCTTTTAATTTGGTGCAGCCTAATGTAATCATGTTTATTCAGTAACAATAGACACAGTATGAAGATGTAGATAAAAGACAACAATAAAAACAATAATAATTATCAAATTTTAAATCTAAATAAAAAAGTAAGATTAATATAAAATTTATAACTATATTATTATTTTTAAATAACATGGTGCGACATTATTTTATAATTGAAATAAAATAAAAATAATTGTAATCAAAATAAAAATTAAAAATGATATATTACAAAACTTTTTAATGGTGCAAAAATATTCAATAATATTATATATATTATAATATATTATATATTATTAATATTATATATTAAACAAAAATAATAATTATCATCATCATTATTTTAAGTCACTTGAAATTATATTATTTTATAATGACATGGTGCAACCCCATGTAATCAAGTTTATTCAGTCCTATTAGATATGAAGACTTAGATCAAAGTCTATTAAGTTTTGGGCAAACTATGACTATGACAATTTACTCTGTATCCACAATTCCACACATACTGTATATTCCAACTCAAAATAGTAAAGGAAGTAAAGAAAAAGAAAGAGTATAAAGCACTTACCTCAGGAAACTGTCCCCATGTAAATCTATCAGGATCACTGTCATCAGGAAGTGGCAATCTGAGAGCCGTAACCTCCCTTAGCATGAAGCTGCTCAGAGTGCCGAGGGCTAAAAAGAGAAGAGTGAAGTAGGACATCTTACAATCGTTCACTGAAGTCCAAGCACAACGCAGGGTTTTTATACATTTGGCCATGTGCAAATAAACATACTCACAAAGACATTCCTTATGATGCACTCACAGCATTGCATACTTAATATATTAACACACAGCACCCACCTTCATTCATTCACTAATGACCTTCTCGAGTGTTTCATAGCAACAGAGTGACAGGTCCAACTGAAAGAGGAGCAGAAGTCCTTACCAAAGGTGCCTAAGGTTTCTTAAGATGGGCCAGAAGATGAAGACTTTTTTTGAAGTGGACTTCTTTTCCGAATCACTATGATTTGATAACTAAACCCTTAATGTGGTGGCTGGTCTTGAAATATTAATGCATTACTAAGGAATTATTAGACCACTATAAACTGACTACTAATTGTAGTCTTATAAAGAGAGAAGAAGCAGGGAAAGGCCAACCAACGAGCACGTAAAATAATCTTCAGGAAATGTGCACCCTATATGACCAGTCAATAAAATGCATTCACATGCTGAACAAAACCTTTGTACTCGCTCCAAATTAACCAGAGAAGCATTTCATGTGACAATAGTTCAAATCAGTTCATTGTGCAGCTCACCGAGACCTCAATTATCACCACATTCAGGCTGGAGTAAGTAAAAATGGTCTGTTTTTTCATGTAAAAGATGCAAGACACATGAGGATGAATAGGAAATTGACATGCTGGAAATGCCTGGATGAGGCGTTGTAGGCCACAGAGTCGCACTGGTATTTTATTCCATCAAAGAATATTTACTAATTGCCATCACTGTCATACAGATCATGGCAGTAAGGGGTGGCATATTAATTACGTAATCAGTGCTGTTTGGGAAAAGTCATCTAATGATGTTTATTAGTTATGTTAATCGTCACCATCATCATCATATAGCTGAAAGATATACATATATATAAATATGAATATATAACATGTAAATATAAAAAAAGCATTCCACGAATGCTGTTTAAAATGTTTGAATAGGGTATTTTTGAGATTCCTTGTTTCAAATATGTCTCCATCAACTTAAAAAGCACATTAATGATCATTGGTTATAATTAGCTGTAGATGTGCATAGCACATATTTTTTTATGATGTCTATTAGCAGAATGCTCATATAGAATGTAATGTAACATTTAAATAAATAGGTCATAAATACGTAAATTAGGTGGTGATATCTTGGAACCCTAAATGTTAATATTCTAGATGGAGTTTATATATAAAAACATTATCAAGTGGTTCGAACTTTACTTTAAACTGAATAATCTATTATTATATGCTTAATATCGATATGGCGCAATTAGACAACTTTTCTGTGAAGGTCAATACATATCTTATCCAGCAGGGGACAGTGCGACATTATAACATAAGTGATAACACAAAACTGTCTCATTGCAAGCTGTCAATTAGGATTGTGTTGAGATTACGAGATAAATAAATCTTATAAAAAAAATAAATATACTATATATTAGTTAGTTAACTGTAATTAGAAAAAGTCAATAATACATAGATGGGCTGCTGCTGTAAGTTTGTGCCATGTATTGACACTGTTTCTATACAATACGCAAAATGAATGAAAAACATACTTTCCGAACTAAGCTTTACTCATTCATAACTCTCAAATGGATAAAAAAAATCTTGCAGGGCGTCCAGTGGCTTTGTTTTTCACCTCAATGTGCCATTCATCAGTTATTAAAATAATAATGTGGAGGTTTTATTTAGATGGTTAGAGGATGGAGACCAAAATGTGTATGCTTACAGTTTATTCAGACTTCAGCTAACCAGTCCCTTTGTATTTTTTCCCATCCTGTCAGCTCGAACCGATCAAAGACCTGAACAAACATCCACCCTAGACACTCAGACAAAGACTGTAGACCGCCACCACAAGACCTTAGTGTCGTCCAATCAGATGTCTGCCGAGGTCAGCATGTTTCTGCCAATCAGGAATGAAGCGGAAGGCGCTGATGAAGGATCAGGAAGCTTAGAAAATGGTCCTTAATGACAGAGGTTTGTGTTCGCACATGTGTATTAGCATGCTACTATTTACATACATGCTATATGCGATGGCTTTATCTGACACTAGCATCTGTAGCTTTGAACTTCAGGTCTCTGAAGACATGCAGAAGTGCAGTACGTATAAAAAAAACGTATAAAAGAGAGAAAGAGAGCAATAGTGTGGCTCCGCCCACATGGGGTCTTGAACTTTGACCTCTAGTCTCCTCTCTCGGCAGATTCCTAAGATGTGGCTGATGGCGGTGATGGGGTCGAGGCCTGGCGTGATGGCCAGAGTAAAGTGCAGTCAGTGTGGGAGGAGTGGGTGACCGTTAACCTTTCTACGAAACTGAACTTTGACCTCTATGCTTTGCCTGAAGGTGACGGCCTGAGCAACCTCCACTGTTAAAACTGGACATAAATATATCCTCCTCTCACAAATTTCAATTCAATATACACATGTTAATATTACTAAAGATGTACAGATAACTCCTTTCTATATGTTGTTCAGGTGTCGGACACAATTATAATTGTATACAGTTAATTGAATAGTGTTTTTATGAATTTGTGACCACTGTAATGGTAAGCCTAAAAATAATATTTCAGGCAAATATGATTAAAAGACTAAGGAAAAAAGATAGTGCCGGTTACCCTGCTACTTGATTAAAGCGCTGCATGTGTCAAACAAACACATGGATGAGGATAAGCAGTACTCAACATTGAACTGCTCTTAGTGCCAGTAGACTGTATAAAAACCATGAGAGACATTTGATAATGGAGATGCAAACTATCCATGAAGTTGAGATGTAATTAGAACTCTTGCTGACTGATGACAGATGCATGAAAAGAGAACATCACACCCTAAATAATTAAAATGTCTCTTACAGTTCATGCGTAATAAATGGTTCATGAGAGTGTTCAATTGTACAAAAAACATTAGAATATTTTATAAGGCTTTTTAATTTTTTTATTGTTTTATATGTTTATATTTTAATATCAATTTAATATTTAATTTTAATTCATTTTTTTGTTAACTTAATTTACTTATTTAATCCTTATATATACCATTCAGTCAGATTTCCATTTAAGAACTTAATACTTTAATTCAGCAAAAACCCAAATTGATTAAGAGTGACAGTCAAGTCATTTTTATTGTTACAGAAGATTCCTATTTTAAATAAATGCTATTCTTTTGAAGTTTCTGTTGATCAAAGAATCCTGAACAAAAAATGCATTACAATTTTAACACACACACACACAAAAGTAAATATTAATATAAATATTAAGCATGTTAGAATGAAGGATATCTGAAGGAAACTTTTGAACAATAGTGTGTATGTAAGCTTTTAAATTCTGAGGAAAACAGATAAATCTTC
>NW_015548360.1:236946-242014 GCF_001515605.1 Sinocyclocheilus anshuiensis
AATCTCAAATACTAAGTCTCCACTGTTATTATTACATTTCATTCTTGACAGCCAGACTTTCCATCGCCAATCCCTCATGCACTACACTGCCTAGACCAGACCTCTAAATCAAATCCCATGGATCCCTATAGAAGTATGTGTTTGCTTGAGCTGTGCAGTCAACTGTCTATGGCATTTTCCCACTGTGTAGTGATAACATCAAGGTGTTGAAAGGTACAATCTCAACTGTTGGCACCTGCCAAATGCTCGAATGAAAACCTCTGCTACTGTGTTGAAAATGATTGGGACTGAGTGAGGACAAGGATCTAATTAAAAAACAGCTGAGACAAAAACTCTAATGCCAACTGACATTTTAAAGTGGCTCAGACAAATAAAAATCTGGGAAAGAAACACTTGCTTGATTGAAATTTTATGGATGACTTAAACCTTTAACCGAAAGCAGCCAATACACGTATATATAAGAAGCGAACCATGAAATGTCTGGGTAAGTCTAGTTATGCATAACTGTGTTTACACTGGTAAATTATGTTGTAATGTTTTTGTGTCAATTAATTGGTGTTCATCCAAAAGCAGTTTCTCAGCCTACAAAATACTAAATGTAATTGCCAGGAACATTTAACTACACTAAAGATGAACAGATTGTCAGTCATCCTGGCAGTTTAGCACATCTGGAGCCGACAAACTGATGAAAGTTTAGCAGATAGATCTCATAAAAGTAAGATGAATGGCCTACATGCATGCAGTATCACCATTAATCACAACCAAATTACTTACAGCATAAAACAAATGAGAGAAGGCAATATGAAAGAACTGTTGACACGTTACAGTAAGGTTTAACATTAATTAAGGTAATAGCTAACATAAAATAATTATGAATTTTTTTTTTACAACATTTATTATGTGTTGTTAATTTCTAACATGTATTAGATGTATAAATTAACATTATTAACATTATGAACAAACATGATTTTACTATACATTTTTAAATCAACATATACAAAAATAAATTCCAAAGAATGTTAAGAAATCAAACCTTGTTGTAAAATGCTACTGAATGCTACTATTTATTTGAAATATTTATAAGTGTTTTTAAAAAGTTGTTTGTGCTTCAACTTGGCTTCCAATAGTATAAATACAAGCTTTTTTTCCCTTTTGAGTTGGTTTAGAGAAACCCAATTCCCTTTCTTTCAGAGTAAGTCTTTGTCAAAAATCCACCGATATCCAGGGAGGAAAGTGCATATCCAAAAACCCCAAAAATATGATAAGAACTGTTGTAGCTATGCCATTAATTTATTCTTGTTCAAAAGAAGCAAATAAGAAGTTAGAGAGAACACACAAAGGAACATGTACAGAACATTTACTGCGCAGGAGAATCACATAACAACACACAGGGGACTAAGAAGTCATGTGTGAGTGTGTATGTGTGCGTTTAAGTGGGAAGGAGAGAAATAAGCGAGAGACAGACAGAGAGTGAAAGAGAGAGAGAGAGAGAGCGGGAGGGATTTAGTTGCTGACAGGTATGACTGATGATATGTTGGGTCTACAGGCTGAAACAGTAGATGGTATCAAGGAAAGCCAAGATTAAATCAGCTGGAACACACTCACACACACACACACACACACACACACACATGCATTTTCCATTTGCCACCTTTGACTGCTTCACTTTAGTGTTGACTGTATCTCATAACAAAACAAATGTGCAAGAAACCAAAGTCTCACAGATTTACATTCAGGTACCAGCTGTTGGAGGGCATTCATTAATAATGTGCTATTTCTTTACCTACATGGCCATCACACAGGCACACACATACAATTTTCCCAACAGACTCGTTAGAATTCTCATGCTTTCTACTAATTGGTCATTTTGAACACTGATGTCATTGTGCAAAGAATGAGGTCACAATGATTGGTCTCTGAGAGAGGGCAAAAGAGACAGACAAGAGAGAGGGAGAAACAAAGAGAAAGACAGATAGGCCAGGGAATGAGAGAAAGAGAAAGAAAGATAGGCCAGGGAATGAGAGAAAGAGACAGGCATAGAAAGACAGTTAATGTTCTTAAATTTAAGAGGTTAGTAACCTTAACTGACCGGCACATGATAGACATGTGCCCTGTTTAACAACTGTTTTTTCATGGAAATATTGTAACTAATTACACTCTGGTTCTCTAAATTCAGAATATTTCAACAATTGATATAACTGTAGGCTATCATTTACGGATATCTTTATAAAGCTGCGGAACGTTTGAGAATGGCGGTGTGTTCTTACCATGTCAGAAATATTAAAAATAAAAGTTCTCAAAAAATATATCCTTCAATTGCGCATAAACCTACAGCAGAACCAGTGTGGTCCGACTCACGGAAAGATGACTCGTATGAATCGATTCATTTAACGAATTGTTGGAAGATTAGTCTGATGATGACTGACGGAACTGATCAGAGAAGCGGATAGAATCAACATAAGATACGTTCAGTGTTGCCAACTTAGCAATTTTGTTGCTAAATTTAGCAACTTTTCAGACTACCCTAGCAACTTTTTCTTCCAAAAGCACCTAGCAACAAATGTAGCTATTTTTAAAAATGTATTTGGCAGTTTTAGCAACTTTTGATAAGTGACTCAAACGATAAAAAGGCACAATTTACCATTTAAATTACACAAAAAGAGGAAACCAAAGATGCCTAGCAGTACACACGTTACAGGAATGAAGTTATCTGCTATTTGCAATTGTTTAATAGTAATAATAATAATAATTGACAATTTTGCATCGTGATTACGTAATGACGTCATCACGCAACGTCATTACAACATCATTTAGCAACTTTTAGCAACAAATCAACCTTCCTTTAGCAACTTCCCCTGAAAATTAGTTGGCAACACTGGATACGTTCACACATTTACTGTTTGGGATTGACAGCGGTTTAGGCTACTTACTTACAGAGTCTCGAACATATGAGCCGCGCGCAGACCACAAAACTGACGGGAGCAGCTCCGGTGCAAAACAGTTAGGCCTACTGTATCTAAAACCTCCAGATGACACACGGCTCATATCTCCGCCTATGTGAGTTACCAAAACCATATAAACACAAATTTCGCGTGCGCAGAGTGGTTCCTTCACACCAGAAGTAGCCTGCTAAGGTTTCGTTGACAGCAGGGGTTTGACGAAAATACGGGGTTTAGTCCAAAATGTACATGTGTGTGAGTTTTGTAACAGAATATGGTTGTCACTCCCGTAAATAAACACATTACGTGTGAACATAGCCTTATTAAGCATTTATGTAGCCTATACTGGATTGAAAACCACATGCTGCTGTGCCCAAAGAAAAATAGGGGCCTACTACTCTATCTATAGCCTTGTCCAAATACCCACACTTTCTATCCACTGTAAACCTAATATTATTGCCACCAATTCTACTGTATACACTAAGTCATCTGTTGTTCTCTTTTTAATATTTTCCTTGCATTGTGGGATGAATACTGCTGCACCTTTGCGACCATTTTCAGGGTTCTTTGAACCATCTGTAAATAAAATTATTTTATTGGTGAAATGCAACTCCATTAACTATACACCAGACAGGCATAAATTTCGATTTTCTTTTTATTTCTTCCTGTAATTGCAATTTGCTGTACTTGTTTGTGGTTATACTAATTTTTATAGCCATAATTCTTCTTGTAATGCAGTGTAATTTCTAAGTAGGTCTGGTCTACCTACATGTAATAAGCGTACTGTTACAAGAATAAAAAAATCTGAATCAAAATAGAGCAACTGCGTTTTTCTCATATTTCACTCTAAAAAGTTTTTGTTGTGTCTCAAGATCGATTATACCTCTTAATCATGATAAATCATGAAAAAGTGTGGAAATCACGGTTCTGAGACATACTACAAAAACAAGACACATTTTAAATAGCCCACACTCTTAAAAATAAAGGTGCTTCACAATGCCATAGAAGAACCTTTTTGTCTAAATGGTTCCATAAAGAACCTTTAACATCTGAAGAACCTTTCTGTTTCACAAAAGGTTCTTTGGGGCAAAAGAAGGTTCTTCAGATTATAAAAAGGTAAGAAAGAGATGGTTCTTTAAAGAACCTTTGACTGAATGGTTCTTTGTGGAACCAAAAATGGTTCTTCTATGGCATCGCTTGAAGAACCTTTTGAAGCACCTTTATTTTTAAGAGTGCAGTTAACGCATATGCTGTCACTCTTTGACATTTTTATTTCTTCCTCTCAGATGTGTGAAAGTTTCTGTGACTGTTTAATGAGGTAAGCAGTGAAGTAGTTTATGATTGGTTGTCTGCTGCTAAACAGCTCACCATAATATTCTAACACTGCATCGTTTCACACTATATTCCTTTAGCGTCAGTTCACAACCAAGTGTTAAAAGCAGTGATAATCCTCTTTCAAAACTACAGATGTGAAACATTACTTAACCCAGTGTTAAAACTGGCCTTGGCCTGGTGATTATAAAGATGTTAAGTTAGTGTAAAACATTTGACAAATGTATTTATACATTGCATTCAAGGTATGCATTTTTGAATTAGTCTATGCATCCCATAGTGATCGAACCCATGCTCTACTGGAACATGCATCATGACTATTGGCACACACTCACATATAAATAGTCTATGTTCTCTGTATCCTATTTCTGTGACTCTGTTATCTGAGCTCTTTTTCATGCCACCTTTATGAGAAGTAGCGTGACGTCTGCACATTTATTTTTTCTGAAGTTCTCATTTCCAGGATGTCTGTGGTTGGTCCTGAGTAGGGCTGCACGATAAATCGCATGCGATATTTAACGCGCATCTTGTCAGAAAGCCGGTTCTGTAATCAGCGGTAAATCTCCATCACCTGCTGGCTTTCACATTGAGCAGCATTAACTACACAGAGCCGTTGTTCACTGACGAGCAGCGCAAAAAATCGCGCGAATATGAACGTGGTTTTGCGCAGCTCGTCAGTGAACAACGGCTCTGTGTAGTTAATGCTGCTCAATGTGAAAGCACGCAGGTGGAGATTTACCGCTGATTACAGAACCGGCTTTCTGACAAGATGCGCATTAAATATCGCATGCGATTTA
>NW_015548360.1:242077-264310 GCF_001515605.1 Sinocyclocheilus anshuiensis
ATGCGCGTTAAATATCGCATGCGATTTATCGTGCAGCCCTAGTCCTGAGTACCCTGAAAGCCACACAGAGAGACAAAGGCACACATATGCATTATCTACCGATATCAGTCTCTCTCCTCCATCATGCCTGATTCTCTGTCTTAGCAAAATTGATGAAAGACAGGCTGACGCAAATGAAAGAAAGCAGGATTCGTTTTCCTCCTTTCAACAAATGTTCTGTTGGAGCTGTCAGAGTGGAAGCGCTCACACTTCACCAACCACTAGTCTCTCGCTCCCTCGCTCTCTTTTAATTCACATCCGCACACAAACACACACAATAACACAGAAAAGGTTTTTTTTTCTTTTCCATACACACTTGATTTCTGTGCTGATCTAGGTTGGGAAGTACTGTTTTTTCTTGATTTTTCATGATTGCGAACCTCACTCACTTTCATAGGCGTTGTGGGTAGCCATTTACAGAAGTGAAGACTTCTGGGAAAACAGACGAACCGCAACAAGGAATCGCTATATCTCAATGTCGCTGTCACAATGGCAATGTGTGTGTGTGTGTGTGACTGTGGCCGAGACTACATGAGGGAAAGCTGCTGTCAGAAGCCCAAAACCCCACGTTCTCATTTTAACTAGGACCAGCTGACGCATACCAGCTTGCGTGTGACCGCTCATTTCCTTCCCTGCTTTGAATGCAAGCATATGTATACACCCTCATTTGAGTGAAAATGGCAGCTCTCCCTCTCAAACATGGCAGCTTTTGGCGGGAGGGTTATGAGTGAAATCAGTCGGAGTTGTTGCTAATTGTGTCCACCGACGAGACGCATGCGGACATCGAAAATACAACCTTCACCTGGGAACCATCAAACTTAAAGGGGTTGCAAACTAATGGCTTCCAGACTCTCTGTGTGTGTGAAGAATAATTGAAACGGTCACATTAGCTCTTATTCTGTCAGGCATTTCTTTGGCAGCCCCTCTGAAGGACCCCAGCCCTCGTTGCCAATAAAAACTTTATTTGAGAACAAATCCCTCCTTTTCTTTTTGAAGCAAGAAAGAAAGAAAATTAAAAGTCAAATAAAGAAGATGCAAAACAAAGAGGTATAGATATGCAATGAGCTGGAGAGCGAAGGAAAGCGCCATGTGATGTCATGGCTCATTTTGCAGCCGCTCTCAGTCACCGGAGTCCAGGAGCCGTGGTTTGATCTTCATCATCTTCATTCATTTTTTATTTCCATATTGATGACAAAATCCGCTTACTGTGAAATTGAAGTGTGAGAATGTACGATCGGCGCACAAACGTTCGGTCCCAAATTGCGTCTGTGTGTGTGCGTACCTGCGCGGTTGGCGGCGAATGTTGGATGGAGATTGTATGAGCCAGCGGGAAGCCTTCTGGGTAATTTAAACATTCTACAAGCCTAAAATGGCCTGTCAGAAATTAAAGGGAGGGGGTGTTGGTTTGAAGTCCAGCACGAGAGAAGTGTCCTGGTTCTTTTCAACAGTTATATTCTGGGCGTATATTTCAGGATGGTGAGGATTTCATGTAGTTTAGTATAATTTGGCCTAATTAGGGTATTTAAGATTAGAAATGAATCCATACTGTTTTGACACTCCATATTTGGATGACAGACTCTGAATATTGTAACAAAAATGTCAGCGTCAGCAATAGACTGTGTGTGGTCAGGCATATTGTTGCCTATATATGTGACTGACCTTTCAATGATGAGCGGAAAGTAGAAATCAGCATGCTCGGCTGTTTAATAAGACATGCATGCTGTCAGTGGCTGTATATGAATCAGTATGTGTCTCAGGCTGTGAATCTGCGTACATGTATCTTATATTTTCCTCCTGTCAAATAAATTAGGCTTCTCAAATGAGAGAAATGAGGCTTGGCATTGCCGTCATGGTAACCAGGGCCTACTGGGGTAATGTGATGTGCCGTCTGTGCCAGATGGATGATGTTGATAAATGCTGCGGATTCGGAATAGGAAAAGCATGGGAAATGTCGAAATCAAAGATATTTGGGGTTTCTCATGATCTTAGGAGAAAGACTGCCAATGTTTGTGGGGTTTTTGGAGTTTGTGTGTGGTTTTCTTGCTGACAGGGATTACGTCTAAATCTGGCTTTTTGTAATGTAACAGCCAAAAGTAAATTTTTCATGGGTGAAAAAGTTGATCCTTATCTTGGTTTTCATCTGTTTTTCTTAGTATACACAGTATGTTTATGCATCTGTGTGTTGTGTATTTATAAGTTGTGTAAATGTAACCCAGCCCTCATAGTTTAGACTTAAAAGAGAAAAGATCAGATATTTTCTCTGTGTGTATTCCTGTATTTGATTTGGGTTATGCATGTGTTTGAGGGCATATATGTGTGTGTGTGTGTGTGTGTGTGTGTTCCCGTCTCTGATTGCTGTTTGTTTTATTTGCTTTGCTCCTTTAATCAGTGCTGAGGCCCCTGCAGTGAGCGGAAGGAAACCCCATCAGACAAGCCCAGTCTCCTAAGAAATAACAAAGCTACTCATCCGAACCTGTGGCTGTGCTTGTGAGACATTACCGTCTTATTTTATTTTGCTATTATATGTTACATTCGTAAAACTTGCATTAAAATGTCATTACTAGTTCAAAAGTTTGGGGCCAGTAACATTTTTTAAAGTCTCTTATTTTCACCAAAGCTGTGTTTATTTGAGCAACAATACACTGAAAACAGGAATATTGTGAAATGTAATTACAATATAAATGAACTGTTTTGTATTTTAATATATTTTGAAATGTATTTTATTTCTGTGATGGCAACGCTAAATTTTCAGCAGCCATTAGTTCAGTCTTTAGCATCACATGATCCTTCAGAAATCATTCTAATATGCTGATTTGGTGTTCAAGAAACATTTCTAATCTTCTTATGTTGTAAACTCAATAATATGATACAAACCTATATAAATAGAACCTATTGTTTATTTACCTAAGTTATTTGACACTTTTGTAGCAATCAATGTAAAAGTCTTTACTGTCACTTTCATTTCAATTTATAACTTCTTTTTAAAAAATCTTACTGACCCCAAGTTATGTTATTTATTATTATTTATTTATTGATTTTTTTGCAAGACGAACATTTTGAGAAATACTCAACATTAGAGAATTATAATTTTTTATTTACAGGACATTTTTTTGAAACCATGATAAAAGTAAGCTTTACTCTGAGTCAAATACTTTGCAACTGGGTTTATATTTGTGTGTGTGTGTATATACATATATATATATACTGTATATATATATATACACACACACACACACATATATATATAAAAAATAGTTATAAGTGCAAAAATAACACTAGTGTAAGAATAATATGAACAAAAACATTCAATAGTAAAGAGGGTGTGTGTGTGTCTGCTGTGACTAATCCAAGCTTCTCGTGAACGTTTGTGCTGCTTTATTATTGTTCCCACCTGCAATATCAAGATATAGAGTGAGGGCAAAAAAGGTGAGTGGCCAAAATCACTCCTGTCAGATCAAATGAAGTTTCTCATGACTCCCACTTTCTCCAGCTGCTCTTTGATAATCAGGAACGATTTCTGAGCAGCCTCGTGCCCTCATGGCCGGCTGGTTCTTCACTGAGTGCATCAGGAGGTCAAATCTTTACTTTCTGTACAGTGTATGTCTGTGTTTGATTAGTTAACTGATGTTCAGTGTCACATAAATGCTTTTTTTCTTGACTTGTGTTTGTTGGCCTTATCATATTTAACATCTCACCTCATCAGTGTGTATGTGTGTGTGTGAAAGGAATGGGGTTTGCTATAGCTATACTTAACTATATTTTGGGAACATAATTACTCTCCTTCTGCCAAGGTTAAATAAGGTAAAAATGATTTGTGAGTTTTTTAAATATTTTCTTTTAACGGTTGTGTAGGGTAAGGCAAAATTCAGAATTTAAGAACTGGCTCCATTTCAGTTCATGAGTGGAAATTTGAATTGAATTAACAACACCATTTAAGTTTTAAATGAATAATTTAATACGTTTATACAACCAGAATGCATCAAATTGATTGAAAGTGACAGGAAAGACATTTCAAGATATACAGATTTGTATTTCAGTTTCCACAAAAATATTAAGAAGCACAAATGTTTTCAACATTCATGATTATAAAACAAAATTCCAGTCAGCATATTGGAATGATTTCTGAAGGATCATGTGACACTGAAGACTGGAGTAATGGCAGCTGAAACAGTTTTTAATATATCAAAATAGAAAACGGTTATTTTAAATAATATTTAATGGGAGTGTAGTATACAAGTAAGTGGGAGTGTTTGAATGGAAGTGTATAGTATACAGGTAAATTATTTTGTATAATAAATGTATTTGTTACATTATGATTAAAATAAACACAATAATAATACAAATACTTTATCTATCTTTCTGTCATAAGACCTATATAACATACAGATTTCAAAACGTATACAATCTCAAGCCAATATTCAAAGTTTGCATGAACTTCCTTGTCTTTTTCATTCATCAGAAAAGCCAACATGTGGGGTCATTTAAAGCAGTCCTCACTGTTTAAAAGGCTCATACTATAAATCAGCTATGTGATGTTTTGTTTTAAATTGTAATAATGCTAACAGGTTTGTGAGAGGGTTGGGTTAAGGAGTACGATTTGAATATATCCAATATCGTTACTTACTATCAGGTCCACCAAAAGCAGCTTCAAAAGTTTGTGTGTGTGTAGTGTGTTTGTGCTGAGGATGTGGGACCAGAAGACATCTGTGATTTCTTATCAGTTTTTAAGATTATCACTCAAACTCAAATTAAACATAATTAAGCTAATTAACCTTATTTAAAGTCCATTATAGCAGTTTAGTGCAAAAGATTGTAGAGTCACTCAGTTTGACACTTCTTTCTTTCTTTCTTTCTTTCTTTCTTTCTGTCTTTCTTTCTTTCTTTCAATAAAACATACTTATGTATGTTATTGTGAGATTGTGGTCTTTATCCCCATAAAATATTGTACTAATGTGTACTGCACTCAGAGACATATTTATAAATGCTAAGGGAAGTTATATGCAAAATGATTCCTGTGCCAGAGTAAATATATATTTCAACCATAGATACACACATACAGGCATATGTACACATGCACACTCTAAGCCACTCAAACATGAAAAGACATTATGTGCTACACAGTATGTGAGTTCTGGACTGACTGATGTTATTCTGTTAAACCACTGATCTGTCTATCCACCTCTCACCCTGGCGGCCGGTCAACTGTTCCGTCTTACACTCTTCACTGTTCTGCTCTGATATTTTCATCAAAGTGACTATTATATCCTCTAGCATATCTCTGTCATCAGCCGAAATTACCAGTGTTTTTCTTTGAGTAATATGCAATCAAGTCTTATTTGAATCTTTTGAGTGGGTGTTATCATGGAGTGAGTCATATTTATGTTTCCATTCATATTTCTGCCAAAGTAAAGACAGTATACGGCTCTCCTTTTGATTTGTATTATGCACTTCTAACAGAAATCCAGAAATAAAACATATATCCCCATATATCTCTCTTAATCAACTCAAAACTGTAGAAAATCAAAAAGCACGGCCCTATATCCAAAAGAGTTTTAAACACCGTCATGAACCACAAAATTATATTTTCATTCTCTCCCATGCGTGACATTGATGTGAATCAGTGACTTCAGCTTTTGTTGGTGGAGGTTTTGCATCTGTTTTAAATCAGTCTGAGGTTTTCTTGTTTTTCAGCATCGGTACAAGAGAATAAGTCATACAAATAGTCACGCAAGAGGTCAATACTTTTGCTTTTTTGTTTAAAAATAGGGTAAATGAAATAGTGGAAGGTGCCAGGCGTTGATTGGCGGTTTCGATTAGATAGTTCAGATGTAATGGTTGTATGAAAACACTGAGCTTGCTTGTGCGAAAATAGCAGTATATACCACTGATGAATGATGTTTAGTTGTTTCTCGGTTGCTTACCAATGACATTCTCTGTAATAACGCTATGATTCAAACGTTTGAGGTTGGTAAGATTTTTTAGGTTTCTTGAAAGAAGTCTTCTTTATATGCTCACCCAGGCTGAATTTTATTCAAAATATTTGTAATAGCAATTATGTTAATATTAATATTACAATTAAAAATAAGTGTTTTCTGATTTAATAATTTTAAAATGTATTTTATTAATGTGATGGCAAAGCTAATTGTCATTAGTCTTCCGTGTCACATGAACCTTCAGAAATCATTAAAATATGCTGATATTGGTGCTCAAGAAACATTTCTTATTATTTTCAATGATACAAATGGTTGTGCTGCTTAATATGTATTATTAATATATTTAATATTAATATATTTTTGGAAATCAAGATTTGTTTCAGGATCCTTGGATAAAATTTAAATATTTTGTAGCATTTTAAACATCTGTACTGTCACTTTTGATCAATTGAATGTATCGTTGCAGGAAAAGTAGGAGTTACTCAAAAAAAAAAAAAAAATCGTACTGATCACTAACTTTTGAGCGTTAGCCTTTTCCCTCTGTTTATGCTGTTTCTTCGTCTCTAAACGATGGTTTTGACTCGAGGTCAAAAAAGTCCCTGTTTTGAAAGCAAGGTAAAAGGAGATTTGATGTTAGGAAACTAGATTTGTAAATAAACCTGATTGCTCAAACCTCTTAGCGATAGAAACCCTAAACCACTAACGTCATCAGCACATAAGCATCCTTCAACACTCTCTCTCTCTCTCACACACTCACACACACACACAACTAATGTCTCTTTTCATTCAAAATCACAGCCTCTCACTGCATACGCACTGACACTCGATGTTAGATAATTATGGGGTTTTATACTCTTCTCATATACAAGTTTTTAGTTGACTCTCTGTCTTTGACAAAATAATGTTGTGTACTCTCGTAATGTCATAACTTCTGCTCCTCTTTCTTTGTTTCTATATGTTGAATAATATAGCAAAAATACATTTTCACACATATTTTTTTACTGTAATATCTTAAAACAATTTGGACATGATTTTAATGTATTTATGTTAAAAAGATAAATTAAATTAAAACAAAACATGTTGGATAATGCACAGATATGCAGATAGGCTTGAGATATACTTTGAATGAGGAAAACATGGGTAAAGGAGAAAGGGACAGAAAGCATTACGCTCTGAGAAGACAGTGGAATCATCAAGTGAGCCAAAAGAGTGTGGGAGAACAAGAGATTAAACTACTTGATGAGAGGTTAGCCTCTTGGTCAGTCAGCAACCCTTAAACAGAGCAGGGATGGTGAACCCTCATTGGTGTCACTCAGTCATCAATCCAAGTGGCAGGCGAACCACAGGGGCCCGTGTCGCAGGGCGGAACTTGTCTTTAAACCACCCAGCAACTGCTGGGATATCACGACAAGAACTGGAACACAGCCCAGCTGCCCTGACCCTTTCTTTCCCTCTGCCACTTCCACACACACACACACACACACACACACACATCCCGAACAATCTAGCACAATCAAAAAATAAATATATCCTACAGACACACCCATAACACCGATACACATCCTCACGGAAAGACCAGAGCACTTCCCTCATTTTCACACACATACACAACCAGGAACACTAAACATAAACGCTTAGATGATTTATTTTCTTTCAATTTTCTATTCCACTACATACACTTATAACTCACATTTTTCTAGTTTTCTGCACATACATACTCATATATACATAATTGCAAAACAAAAAAGACAATGTGTGAACAACAAACTCGTGTTTGCAAGAAATGGGACCCAGTGATCCATATCACAGTGACAACGGAGATGACAGATGGCTGTATTGTCTGAAAAGAAACTAACCCTTTTTTAATAAACTGTAGTGAGGATGTGGGTGTGTTTGCTAGAAAGTATCAATATAGATTTTTTTCTCGTTAAATGAAAACAAAAATGTGTGGTTTTGTGAGATAAACAGAAAAAATGTGAGGAAAAGAGGTCATATGGATCTATAGTGTAGTCTTAGCTGGAGTCTGGGTGGCTGGAGTGTGTGCGTGTGTGTGTGTGTGTGTGTGTGGGAATGGGAACCCGAGGCCCCTTTTCCAGCTGCTGTCCTCACTTTTCTTTTCTTCCTTTATTTTACTCTCTTTTGTGGTTCTTCCTTTTCTTTTCATACTTCTTATGGGTGCTGATTTTGCAGACTTCTAGTCTTTGAAAGGCTGCTCCCAATGAACCTCAGAGCAAGAAAGAGACTGAGATGTTTAATTCAACTCGTCTAAGCATACTGACTACATGCGTATACTGTCTGAATGTAAATTCACAATTAATTAAAACTAAAAAGGTGCACTCAGTATTTTTACTCATGTACAATGAAAAGTATGATACTTTTAAAAATGTGTTTAAAATTAATATCATATTAAAAGCTGTTTTATGTTAGATCAGATTGTTTCATATGGGGCAGATTTACTGCGATCACATGACGAGCCGAATACTAGTTTACCTCAGTGACCCCTGGTTATTAGACACTTTCGCTCATGGAATAAATCAATCATGGCTTACTGAAAACTGAGATACACCGGCATTAGTAACTGAAAAAATGTGCTTTTGTGTTATGCTACATTCACACCACTATTCCAGCGCAACAAAATAACTCACTTCACCTTTAAACCCAAAGAAATCCAAATGAAATAGCAGAAAAGCTCATAAAAACACATTGTTTAAACAAGTATGCAACTATTCATGACACCACCTACACTACCATTCAAAAGTTTAGGGTAGATAAGCTTTTTAAATGTTCTTTTTTTAATGCTCACTAAATATTTAGTAAAAACTGTAGTATTGTGAAATATTATTAAAATTTTAAATAATTATTTTCTATTAAAATGTAGTTTATTCCTGTCACATCAAAGCTTAATTTTCAGCAGAAATTACTTCAGTCTTCAATGTCACATGATCCTTCAGAAATCGTTCTAATATGTTGATTTTCTGGTCAAGAAACGTTTCCCAGACGTCCCAGAAATCCCTTGAAACATTACAAATGTTTTTACTATGTGTCCTTGCTGAATACAAGTATACATTTTTCTAAATGTCTTTCTTCTTACTGACCCCGAACTTTTTCACAGTAGTGTACATAACTAACAAACCCATCTTCTGTGTAACAATGTCAAAATGTCACATAAGCCTACTGTAAATCTGGACTTTAAAGAGCTAACAGACTTGGATCTTAATCCAATAAAAACATTTTAATTTGTCAATTTTCATGTATACCCACATACATATATATTTTTTGTCACAGTACATAAATGTCTTTGGGTTTGTTTGCAAGTTTCAGGTTCAACTGTAAAATGACTCGAGTGTCTGGTTATTCTCTTGACAGCTACTCGATGATGGCTTAAGTACATATTTTCAGGGATCTAGGTAAAGTAAAAGTCACATGTGCTTGTCAGGGCATTCAGAAATAACAGAGCTGACACGATTGCTGCTGGACTGGCCGACATTTGAGAACACTGGGATCCTGTGTGTGTGTGTGTGTGTGTGTATCTGACAGTTTCAGTGTTTTAGGAAAAACATGAACACATCACAAATTCCACCCCCACCCCTAAAACATCTGTCAGTCATCACTGGCCCTTCCCCCTCACCCCTAGGCAGGGCTCCAGAAACAACTTTTGACCTATGACCCCAAGCAAAGAGCTCCACTTAATGGTGCCCCCTTATTTCCACAACAGACTCTCTCTCTCTCTGTCTTCCTCTTCTACTTGAACTCAGAATTATCTGTAATAATCAAAGCAGAATAAATCCTTTTGGGTGCGTTTAATGTAACATGAGTGTGGCATTGGGATCAATATTTTTGTAGTTTTAGAAATCTTTTTGTTAGGAAAATTAACAGATTAATCTTTACACTATGCTTTATTGTGTTTATGGGACCTCTATTTATATTTTTCCTTGAACATTTTTCAGTCCTCTCTTTTTTTTCTTTAATTTTGTGTTATGATTTAATTCCCATGTCTTTTCCACTCTCATCTTGTCCACTTTGACCTATGGTCAGTATATATCATCCTTCTTCAGTGTCTTTGAGTGCATTTCATTGTCTCTCTCTACTCTCCCTCAAATCAATAACAGACACATTAGCGTTTGGTGAGGGGGAAGAATACAGGTGATCCTGTATCGATCAGGAGTCAGAGACACACAAATGCTCTTTCATACACATGTGCACACTCTCTCCAAACAGATACTTACATTGTGGGGACGATAAAGTTCAGTTGAGGGATCCAGCTGTCCTCCAAATGCCCTAAATATCCTGAAAATCCCCTCAGAGAGTACTAGTTTGAGACGCATCATAAAAATAAAAAATGGTATGATGTAAGTTGGAATACAACACTAATTCTCTGTTTGGATAACTTTTTGCTTAGAGTTTCAGCCATTTTCCTCCTTTTTGTGCAAACTTATTTTGTTTTTGAAAAAGTTTCTGCTTTTGTTTCCATTGAGAAGCCTGGCAAGCATAGTGGGCTAACATAGTTATCGAGCCAGTCATCTATAAGCTGTCCTTCACCAAAACCAGCAAGCTTCACTGAGAAATTTCCTGACCAGCATCTAATAATATACAGCTATACACACAAGAGATGGAGAATGTTTGTAATTGAATAAAATTCAGGAAATATAAACACTGAGACTAAGAGTAGAAAACCGACAGAACGAGCAACGTTTATTGGCAGATACATAGAACATGGTTAGCAGCGACATCTTGTGGCAGTTTAAATAGCTCGGACTCTTCCAAGAGAGCTGCAAAATATTTGAAACTGTAAAAATGGCAATATGCAACCACAGCGGAGCGCTAAAGAGGTGGAAATGGTCTTGAAATTCGTCATATCCGGACGTTTTTAGACGTTTGCCATTGGCTATTTTGAGTGATGACATATCCAACACTGGACAAATGAAAGTGTGCTAAAAGTGCGCAGTTCTGATTGGATATCGTTGAACTGTCAATCAAGGTGTGCAGTGCCCAGAGAAACATTTGCCGTCAGTTGAAAGCGTGGAAGGCTACAGGCAACAACTCGCGCTCTCACAGGCAGAGATTTAGGCAGAGAGTTAGGCTTTCCTATCTTTACTAGAATAACTCAATTTTATTTGACTTAAATTATATCACAAAAACAATAATAAATCATTCATTTAATATAAATATTACAATATATTTTATTTGTATATTTTATATTATATAATTTTATATTTTGTATGGCTTATACTAATGATGATGATGATGATGATAATAATAATACATTTGTGTCCATTTTAAATCGTTTCAAATTATTATAGTATTGCATTTTATTGGTTGCCACTATTTTTGTATTTATGCAACATTTGTTGTATGCAACATTATTATTGCTGTTATTATTTTGTCTTCTATTATTACAGTATAACTTTTCTTATTGCAATAATTGCTTGATTTTAGACTGATATAAAACAGGTAGGCCATAAATTATAAAAGTAGAATATATATAGTATAAAATGATAAGTACAAACGGATTAAAATATGTAGGCTTAATAGCTACATCGAAGATTTGCAAGTTTAAACAGGCAGAACTGGCTGGGTTTTTAGAACAATATTAAAAAAATTGAATGTAAGCTACGCACAGTATTTTATTTTATTTTTTATTTGTATTTTATTTTTCTGTCAAGTTTATTATGTATTGTTTGATGACAACAATGACGAATGTTTCTAACATCTTCAAATCCAATACTGCTCATAAATCTGCGTTTAGAACAGTAAAAGCTTTTTTTTTACTGTAGTCGCAATGTTATATTGAGTCACGTTTATCATGAAAGCATAGGCTATATACCCCCACTGAACAGATGGCGCTGTATTAAGCAGTATATAAAAAGTGTTTCTGTTGCTCATGAAAACGTTTCTGAAACGTCTGTGTATTTGACAAATATTGCATTTAATTCACTTCATCTGTGATAGAGTATGCAAACACCGCGCGAGCGTCACTAACGGGAGCAGAAAGTGTCCGACTTGACCGCTCCGTTTTCACCTCCGCCCCCGACTGCAAGCGGCTACTCTCGTTGACTGCCGTCTGTAGCGGGGCTTCAAGTCGAACGCACCTAGTGAGTTCACTGAAATGCCAAACAACGACCGCGATTACTCTGTAACACACCTAATGATTCTGCCATTTTACTGACAAAACCATGCAGACACAAGCTGAAGTTTCTGAAGGATATTACCGTGCTGGACATTGTAGGGGATGCTAAAAAGCTGTCCGGACTGTGAAAGATCGTGCCATGGAATGTGAACCGTGTAAAACTTTGCAAGAAGTATTTTTCCATTTCAGTTGGATGACAAGATTACGTAAATCTAAAATTTCAGATTAAGGATTTTAGTACGATTTTTATGTCTGTATTTGCAAGAAGAGCGGAAGATGGATTAAACAAATATCCTGCGTTGAGGTCTTTACTTATAATATTACAATTATTATTTGTTGTTGTTGCTGCTGTTGTTTTCGTTATCCTCTTTATGGGTCGCTTATAGAAATAAAACGTTGAAAATACAACTGTTGAAATACATAGAATAACAAATATATGGTCATGGACTGTAGCCTACGCATGGACTCCTTGCTTCTGCATGTATTTGTACTTAGTAATTTAAAATATCACAGAATGGCATCGACAATAAAACATCTGGAGTGATAACAGACATTAAAAACCTGAGATACATTATAACATTCACTGCGAATCATTCACCTCCTCTGAGCAATATCCTCAGTTGGATGCCTAAATAACCTAATAATCACTAGTATTCAGAGACGTTCAGAGAAACGTATAAAATAGTGTGCAATTGCTTTTTAAAACAGTAGAGGGCGACGAAGGTTTAACTTGCTTTTGCACAGGCGATTTAGCCTAGCTTGATTTTTTTTTCCTCCTGAAAGAGTTAACGTTATTCCTTGTTAATATCTCTCAGACCAATCATAAACCTGTGATATGTTTTGAAGTATGTATGGGACAAACTGTGCTACCCACGTTTTTGATGTAAAAATGTCAACTTTTTGCTGAATTTAACTGTCTTTGTGTTGTTTGTAAATTATCAATGAAAACATATAGATAGATAGATAGATAGATAGATAGATAGTGCCTTGTGAAAGTATTCATACCCTTTTATTTTTTTCACGTTTTATTTTGCTGCCTTGTTAAACTGCTTTAAATAACTTTTTTTCCACATCAATCTACACTCCGTACACCATATTGCCAAAGCAATAACAGAATTGTCACAACTTCGTAAATGTATAAAAAAAAAAAACCACTGAAATAAGTACATTGCATAAGTATTCCACTAAATATTTAGCTGAAGCAACTTTACAGTCTCAAGTCTTTTTTGTTTGGCAATGCCATTCTTCTCCTCACTTCTTCACCTCTCAAGCTCTGTCAGGTTGGAAGGGGGCAGATGCACATTTTCAAGTTTCTCCAGAAATATTTGACTGGGTTCAAGCCCAGGCTCTGGCTGGGCCACTCAAGGACATTCACAGTTGTCTATAAGCCACTCTTGCTGTGTGTTTAGGTTCATTGTCCTGTTGGAAGGTGAACCTTCTGCCCAGTCTGAGGTTCTGGATGCTCTGGACTAGGTTTTCATTAAGGCTATCTCAATATTTTGGTGCACTGAGCTTTTCTTCTACTCTGATGTGTCCCTCAGTCCCTGCCGCTGAAAAACAGCCCCACAGCATGAGGCCGCTACCAGCACACTTTACTTTTGGGATGCTACTCTGCAGGTGATGAGCAGAGCTGGTTTCCTTCAAACATGATGTTTGGAATTGAGGTTCATCAGACCAGAGACTCTTGTTTCTCAGAGTCTGAAGGTCCTTTAGGTGCTTTTTTGCCAATTCCAAGTGTGTTTTCATGTGTCTTCACTGACGAGAGGATTGAGTCTTGCCACACTGGCATAAAGCCCAGATCGGTGGAGTGTTGCAGTGATGTTTGTCCTTCTGTAGATTTCTCCTATCTCTACATATGATCATGGTCATTGGTCAGTTTGGCCAGGAGGCCAGCTCTAGGAAGTGTCCTGGCTGTTTCAAATGTCTTCCATTAAGGGTAACCGAGACTACATTCTTCTGTGACCCTGCAATGAAGCAGAATTTTTTTCTCTTCATTGAACTCTTCCCCAGATGTGTGGCTTGATGCAAACCTGTTTCTGAGCTCTCCAGGCAGTTCTTTTGACCTCAGGACTTGGTTTTTGCTCTGATATGCATTATCAGCTGTTAGACCTTTCATTAGGACGTGTGTGCCTTTCCAAATCATACCCATTCAATTGAATTTGCCACAGGTTAACTTCACTCGAAGTGTAGTAACATCTACAAGCAATATGAATGCTCCTGAGCTAAATTTCAACTGTCCCAGATAAGGGTATGAATACTTATGCAATGGAATCATTTAGTTTTTTTTTTATTTTGAATAAATTTGCAAAGATGTTAAAAACCTGTTTGTTTTTTTTGCTTTACCATTATGGTGTATGGAGTGTAGATTTATGTGTGAAAAAAGTAATTTAAAGCAGTTTAGCATAAGGCAGCTGTCAGACTCTGTTCCATGTTTTGTCTGTGTCTTGCTCCCCAGGTGTTCCTTTCCCATGTTTAATTTGTCCCAGGTGTTCCCCATGATGGTTCATTGATCCCAGGTGTGTCTCATCATCCCCTCCTCCTGTGTGTATTTAAAGTGTTCCCAGTCCCTAGTTCAATTTAAAGCAGTTTAACAAGGCAGCAACATAACAAAACGTGACAAAAATGAATGGGTATGAATACTTTCACAAGGCACTGTAGACAGGCAGAAAGACAGACAGATGACAGACAGACAGACAGATAGACAGATAGATAGATAGATAGATAGATAGATCAGTATATAAGCCATGTAAGTAAGTTTGGTAATGAATCACCATTCGTGAATCGTGATCCACTCGTGTCTGTGGTTCATGGACAGTTGACTGATGACGGCACCAGCCATGACATCTACCGTTGAAAGTCAATAGTATCCTGCTTGAAGAATGCAGCGGGTTAGTAGGTCAAAACAGAAGAGGGAGTAGCTGTATGTTTTGACAGATTTAAGCAAAACTGTTTTTTCGTTCTTAATAGAAGAATATATGTCATTAATAGGACCAAGAACGGAAAAAATGCCCAGTTCACTTTAATATTTCGTCCAAGAGCGGAAGCACTAAAAAGGAAGTTACGAAAGCATACTTGCTTGTGATTGGCTCTTTAAATGAATGACAACAGAAATGGTCCAATCAGAGTTTGTTGCGAAGCTAATTCCGTCGCATGTGAGTGGGATTTTATGAATTATGCAAATTTGAGCAGTTGTTCCACTCTTCGGATGAGAGGCTAGATTCAGGATAGTCGAGGAGTTTTGTTCTTCTTAATAAAATATACAAGTCTTTTTGTTGTTGCTACGGAATATATCAGACGAGAATGACTCGTTTTGCTTTGCGTGATTAGATGGCGGCGCTGCACCTCTGAATTAGGATGTTATAGGCCAGGAAGTTACGAAAAGCCGGTAGTGTTTAAGTGCAGCAAACAGTTTCGCCGGTCGGGGCTGCTCTTTGTCTGACACAGAGAGTAGTCAACGCGTGCTCTTTTGTTTGGGGGTTTGTCTTTGTTTAACTGCAAACGGGCGATCTTTGTTCTCGTTTAGGCCTCCCGAGGTTGAAATAATTGTTTTGAAACATGCACCACATGAAGAAATATTTCACCGAGGGACTAATTCAGTTTACGATTCTGCTGAGTTTGATAGGGGTTCGCGTGGATGTCGACACCTATTTGAGCGGCTACTTCTCGCCGTTGATAGAAACAGACGGAGGGCCGAGCTCGGCTTTCATACAGACCCCGTTTCACCACTACCGGGACACCGCGGCGGGCCATCAAGTGCATCCGAAATGTCCAGAGCTGGACTATTTTTTCACCAGCCGCAGGCTCTTGAATGAAGTGCGTACGCTCGGGACCCCGGCCCGCTTCCCCACGCGTGTCAGCGCATGGCTGGTGCACTTGGTGCCTGATGATGGCTCTGATGCAGGTGAGCCACACGACCTGTCAGGGGACCCTGGTGACGAGGAGATAAATGGCGAAAATCACCGGGAAGAGGATGAGCACAGGGCTGGAGAGGGCTTCGGTCTGTCAGTTTCTCAGGACCTCACTGTTTCCAGGCCTTGCTGTGCAGCTGGAGAACTTTCCAAAGAGGTAACAATACAGTGCTGTATTACACACTTCCCGTACTTTTACAGTTTTATTATGTTGCGTTCTGTTCATGGGGCACGCCAGTAGCCCCATATGACGTGCTTCAAGTGTTTTTAAGTGTACGTGTTTTTGCTGAGTTAGCCAGTTAGCTTCATGGCAAGTAGTATATTGCACTCGTGAGCAACTGAAGCCGAAAGCGAAACAATAACTGACCCATCCATAAACAAATTAGTTTAATGTTACATATTTAAGAAATGTTGTTAAATATGGTCAAATTAGAAATGCCTAGTTGAATTGATCGTTATTGATCTTTAGGCTGTGATTTTGTGTGTTAATTTACATTGCTTTTCAGCAACTTTACTGCAATTACTTTTTTTGTGGGGAATAAAGTTTACGAGGTAACATATATGTTCACTTGTTAGTTTGAAGGTCGGTAACCATGGTAACCAGATGTACAGGTAGGTCAGGTGGGTTGGGCAAACTTTAAATTGAAATGATAGTTTTAACGTTAAGACCGTCAAATACCATTCATCAACATACACGTGTGTTACCAAATAAATATCTACTGAACTTTCCTTCATATTTTTTTTTCGTTTGTTTCGTAATGGTCTGTCTGAGGGAGGAGTGGTAAATGATCCTTTGGTCCAGCCCAAACCTGCTGTTTCTGACATGTTCGTTGTTACTTGATCATGTCTTGACAGAGCTCAACGTAGTTTTTGAAATCCATTAAGTCATGTATTTTCCCTCGAGTTAAGCATATGCAAATATATCTTGCTTTTCTTTAACTACCACAGGTGCAAGCGAAAAATAACGTTATTTGAATGAGATGAATCTATTGAATGAGTAGCAGGTTATACATTAGTCTTAAACAGGTGCACCATAGTTTGTAGAGTTTTTTTTTTTTTAACTCTCATGGAATTGCTCTTGAATGCACTTTTCTAATCACAGATATTGTTTCACAGATTTACTTTATATACAAGGTTAAAGCCTCCTAAGGCAAGCAATTTTAATCCTTAATTTGGACATCCCGATTTCTTTCCAGGAAACTTTACTAGACCAAGTGAATGAGGAGGAGGAGGTGAAAGAGGAGAGAGGACAGGAGGAAACCAGCCCTACTACTACACTGAACCAGCTGACTCAGAGTTCTGCGTTAGAGCAGGAGGTAAACAAACTAACTTCACTACCTCCCTAACAAGAATGGTGTGTTTATCAGGTTTAATGTCAAAGTTTAATGTAATGTTAATGTCAAGGCAATCAAACGTGACATTACATAACAGTAATTTAGTTAATATTTTACTCAGCCAGCTCTGTAAATGAATGAGAACAGTTACATTTGATTATGTTAGTTATGGTTCTGGTAATTCAACTCCATATGAACTGTGGTGTTGGTGTGAGATGCTAAAGAAATAGTTTGCCCAAAAAAAATAATTGTCATTTACTCACCCTCATGGCATTCATTTTCAAAGCACAAATGAAGATAAGGAAACCTGAGAAATTTCTGTCACCTCCACTGATTATCCACAAAACTCAAAAGTCTTCTTGAATAAGAGACATGATCATTTTATATGGCAAACAACTTTCACTTAGGCTTTTATTGACATATAAATATTGATTAACGCACATTCTTTGAGCTTATCAAATATTGTAAACACGGAAACTCAACCGTACTTGCTTGATGCAACGTGAGGGTACATGAGAACTTTGATTTTTGGGTGAACCATCCCTTTAAATTGTTGGACTTTTTATTTATATATTTTTGCTGCTTCTCTTTACAGGATTTGCTGGGTAGTAGTACCCTTCCTCCACCTCTTTCTGGGCTTGAGCTTCCTCCACGATGGCATGACTTCCTCTCTGAATTTGATGTAAGTAGTTTCTGTGGAAGACTCATCCTCCTTTAGAATTAAAGGAATCAATAGAACGGTACAATTTTTATGCATTTGGCAGATGGTTTTTATCCAAAATGACTTATATTCAAAGTACACATTTTGTGTCAGATTTTAGTTCTTACTTTCCCTGTGAATCGAACCCTTGACCTTGGCATTGCTAGTGTTATGCATAATCACATTATGCATCAAAAGATGTCAGTAGACACTAAAGAATACTTGCATAACTTACATAAGAATACATAATTGTAACAACACAAAATTTAATATATTTGTGTTTTCATTTATGTGCATTTTAAGTTCTAGACATTCTTTCAGGTTCTTGTTTGTTTGTGCACATCTGACAATTTTTTACTTTTCCATCTACAGGATTTTGACTCCATGGTCCCCCAACGCATATCAGACTTAGAAGCGGAACTTCCTAATCCCATCAGCTATGACGTAAGCCTTCAAGATGCAATGGTAACCGGAGGAGATTCAGCTAATAGAAGGCTTGCATCTTCCCAAACACCCCTCTTCCGTCTGGAGTCCACAAACTCTTCTCACTCAGACCCGTCTCAGAGCTCAGCAGGGGCACTTCCTTCATCGCTCTTCTCTTTGTCTGGGAACAGCTCTCGTAATGAAACCTCCCCTTCGCAGATGGGAGGCTATCTAGATGAGGCTGTTTTTGACCACATCAATATGTTGGATCTAGATAATCTTGGTACAATGGACCCTCAGATGCTGGACGGTATGCAAGGGGACATGGACACTCCATGGCCTGAGGATTCAGACTCTGGCCTGTCTTTGGAGAGCAGTTCAAGGAGCCCCACATCCCCGTCTACATCATCAGATTCATTTTGCGAGGATGAAGGTGGAGCTACAGGCTATAGCAGTGAAGTGGAGTCTCTTTCATCAAAAGGCGGAGCTTGTGCAGCTGCTTACCGTGATTGGTCGCCTGTAAACCTCGTAGAAAACATCTGGCACGATCATACCTATTCAACCCCACAGGCGCAAAATTCTACACCATCTAGCTGGTTTACAGCAATCAAACAGGAAGTGATGAGCGACGATGAAGGTGAACCAGAAGAGATGAGTCGTGATGAACATCGGGTGCAGGCATTAGGTCTTCCGTTTTCAGCCTTTCAGATTGTCAACATGCCTGTAGAAAACTTCCTGGAGCTGCTGGACAGCCAGAATCTGTCAGGATCACAAGTCACGCTCTTGCGCGATGTGCGCAGACGAGGTAAAAACAAGCTTGCCGCGCAGAATTGCCGCAAGAGGAAGCTGGATGCGATCCTGACCCTGCAGGGTGAGGTCGAGGGCCTGTCGGTGCAGCGGGATGCTCTCCTGCGCCAGAGATCCCACACAGCCAAAGCACTTTCTGCTGCTGCAGAGCGGTTCGAAACGCTCTCGCGGACTTTGTTGAGCCAACTTCGGGATGAATATGGACATCCTCTGAACCCTGAGCACTACACACTGCACTGCAGTGCTAACGGACGGGTGATGGTTCAGCCTCGCACAAACACAACGTCAAGGACAATGACAAGTAGCAAGACGGTGAAAAGAAAGAAGGACAAGAAACCCTAAAGACTTTTTGAGTGTGTGTGTGCGCATGCGTGTTTGTGTTGACATACAAATATTTCTATGTTTTCTGAAAGGTGAGTTTTTATGCTTGAGATAAGATATTATGGGGCATTTCTGGCTCTTCTTTGTTCCTAAAAGCCATTCGTAACTCAAGTGGAGGGCAGAAAGACTGTAATAAATAGTACACTTGGAGCATGGGAGTAGCCTTGTTTATTTGCAGGAGAGAATGTACTGAAAACACTGGACGTTGTGTATAGTAAGAGTGTGTATAAAGAGTATTTCTAAAGAGCACATTTGAAAATTAAAATTCATTTTGCTTTTTTTTTTAACTGTTAATTTAAATGGCAAGTTACTAAGTAAAGATTTTTTGCATATGGTCACTGGAGGACCATGTTAAAAAGTGTGATCACTATTCTTGCCGGAATGAGCTTAAAAGAGCTGGCGTTTTCTCACTCTCATTTTGATCCTAATTTTTTTGGGGGAAAAAAAACGAAAGAAAATATTTAGAAAAATGTCCATATGATGAAAATCAATGGGGACCAATGTTGTTCGTTGTTGTCTTTTGCAGACAAGGTTTGGAACGACATGAGGGTGAGTAAAATTTTTGGGTAAACTCCCTCTAATATGAGGAACCCCACAGAAATGACCTTAATTTCAACTATTTGTAGACATTAGGATCAAACACAACTTTGCGGTAAGCAGTTACCTTCATAACCGTGTATACGTTTTCCTCACCACTGAGAAATAAAATGATTTATAATATGATTTTGCGTCTATGACAAACAGTGATCACTCTGTTTAAACTTTTTCTGTACATTTACATTACTGTCACTTACATTTGCATTTTACATTTATGCACTTGCTTAACAAGGAACAATTATAATGCATTCTGGTAGCTTTTTATTAAGGGGTTACGAGTTTGGATTGCAGATTTGTTTTCATTTTGGATTTCCTTTGGGTTGTTTTTTGCAAATAAATTAAATATACCTTTAGAAGTGATCATCTTTGATGTGAAGTCACAGTAAAAACAACAAATAAAGTGGAAGTAATTAAATGAAAATATGGAAATGGTGAGTTTTGTTCTACCTCACAGCACAGTTACACGATTTGGAAAAGGCAAATACTGCATTGGTTTAATGACAAATTAATTTGTGAATTAGTGTGTAAAGTAAAATGGCCCAAACAAATGATCTCAAATGAACCTGTTTATTTATTTTCTTGGCAGAGCGGTTTGATTTGTGTTTGTGAGTAGGAACTGCTTCTCTCTTTTTTTTTTTTCAGTTTTCTATTATGTGTGTTTTTGAGCAATTATTTGTGTGTGTGTGTGTAAGGGTTTGGAATACATTAATTTTAAATAGGGATGGTCAAAATCTGTCTCTTTTATATCTTTTAAACTGAATAAAGGAGGACAAAGTAATTGAGTTTTTATTGGATTATTTTTGTTTTATGGTTCCCATTTCACAAAACATGGTTTTAGAAACATACAGTGCTATGCTGCACTTGGCAAAACCTCAAAGCAAACATCCAATCTGCAGGCAAAATAATTGTAACCATAAAAATCCTTGCTGCATCATGCATTTATTTTGAGTTAATGTTTTTGTATATATTTGAAATCCAGAATAAAAATCTAGTTTAAACTTGTAAATAAAATTAGAATTTTTTAAACTTTGGAACAAATATCATTATCATTATACATGACATTAGATGAATACCAATCTGCACAATTGTTTAGTCACTGATCTTTTTTGAAAACTTGTCTCAGACTGTTGGGCCCCTCTAAGCAAAAAAAAAAAACCTTACCAGATTCTGAGGGATTCATACAGTGCCCTCCACTAATATGAGCACCCTTGGTAAATATGAGCTAAGGTGGCTGTGAAAAATTGCTTATCCTTTTGATCTTTTATTTTTAAAAATCACAAAATTCTAACCTATCATTGAAGTAAAACAATTGAAAGTGGGGAGAAAATCTCATGATGAAATAATTGTTCTTCTCCAATGCATGTTGGCTGCAATTATTGGCACCCCTAGAAATTATTTTGAGTAAAATATCTCTGAAATATATTACCATTGACATTTAAATTTTTTAGCACACCAGGGTGACTAGGAGCATGAAATTGTCCAGCCATTCAAATTGCCACACTTCCTGTTACACAGGATTATAAATATGAGGAACAAAAAGGCCAAATACCCTTAATCATCCATCACAAGGAGTAAAACCAAAGAATCTAGTTCTGATGTGCAGAACAAGATTGTTGAGCTCCACAAAATATAAAGTGGCTGTAAGAAAAGAGCTAAAGCATTGAAAACCCCCATGCACCATCAGGGCAATAATTAAGAGGTTCCAATCAACTAAAGATGTTACAAATCTGCCTGGAAGAGGACGTGTGTCTATATCGTCCTAATGCACGGTGAGGAGGAGAGTTTGAGTGGCTAAAGACTCTTCAAGGTTCACAGCTGGAGAATTGCAGTTGAGTCTTGGGGTCAGAAAGCCTAAAAAAATAAAATAAAACAGCCCCTACATCACCACATGTCGTTCGGGAGGGTTTCAAGAAAAATTCTCCTTGCTCATCCAAAAACAAACTCCAGCATATTCAGTTGTCAGACACGAATGGAACTACAAAAA
>NW_015548360.1:264325-266001 GCF_001515605.1 Sinocyclocheilus anshuiensis
CATATTCAGTTGTCAGACACGACTGGAACTTCAAATGGCACTGGTTTCTATAGTCAGATGAAACTAAAAAAATAGCTTTTTGGCAGCAAACCCACCAGATGGGTTTAGTACAAACAGGGATAAAAAGTACCCCATGTCCAGGGTTAAATATACTGCTGGATCTTTAATGTTGTGGGCCTGTTTTTCTGCCGGAGGTCCTGGACATCTTGTTCAGATACATAGCATCATGGTTTCTATCAAATACCAAAAGATAAAAAATCTAAACCTGACTGCCTCTGTTAGAAATCTTGTAATGGGCTGTGGTTGGATCTTCCATCAGGAAAAGATCCAAAACAAACATCAAAATCAACACAAAAATGCGTCACTGAGCACAAAATTAAGCTTCTGCCATGGCCGTCCCAGTCCTCTGACCTGAACCCTATAGAAAATGAGTGGGGTGAACTGAAGAGAAGAAGCACCAACATGAAGCTGTGAATCTGAAGGATCTGGAGAGATTCTGTATGAAGGAATGGTCTATGATCTCTTATCAGGTGTTCTCCAAACTTTTCAGGCATTATAGGAGAACTCAGAACTGTTATCTTGGGAAAAGGACTTTGCAATAATTGGGTGCCAATGATTGTGGCCATCATGAACTAGAGAATTCACAATGAGATTTTCCCCCCGCTTTCAATTGTTTTACTTCATTCAAGTCATTAAACCAGAAAAGAGTCTATATTAGGGTATAGGATCAGGCAGCAGAACTTGTATTAGGCGGAAACTGGACTACTTTGGAAATAATAATAATAATAATAATAATAAGCCTATGTCGATTTTAGCTAACTGCTAAAAATCTAATAGTTTAGAAAATATTCAACAAGACATCAACAAGTCGTTATATCTTAATTTATTTGTATTCCCTTGTTTTGCGTAGAAACACTTTGCATGCAATCTTGCAGATTCAGGATTACATCAGTAACAAAAATGCATTATAAATTTTAATTAGATATTTTTTCTCAAACTGTTAACATTTACAGGAATGTATAGTTCAATAATTTCATTCAATAAGTTTTGAGGTCAGTATTGCATGACACTAGGCAAGGCAAGGCAAGTTTATTTATATAGCACATTTCATACACAATGGTAATTCAAAGTGCTTTACATAAAAGAAAGTAAAATAATCATAAAAAATTATCACAAAAATAAAACAAGGAATTTAAAAACTTTGAAAATGATTTAAAATGAATTTAAGACAGTTAAAAATAGAAAATGATTATACATAAAATACAGTGCAATCATTTCGGACATCGCACAGTGCTTATTCAATAAATGTTAGTTGTTTGACCCCTAGAGTCAAGGTATGCAATTACCTTGAGAACTTCATCTTTGTTTCCAAATGCAATGACTTGCATTTGGCAGAGGGAGTCAATGGGGCTGTAGTCATTTGGTGATAAGGCTAGGTAAACCAATTTTGCTATCAATTGCTTCAAAAATAGACATGGTATCTTTTTTTTAATATCGCGGTCAAATCTGTCTGACCGCTGCATAACTTCAGGATGTGCTAATCGCCTTCCTGATATTAATGATCTTCTCAGAAAAGAAGGAAGCAAACTCATAGCATTTGCTGTCGGAGAGCATTTAACTGAATCTGACTTGGGGGGGTTTGTCAGGCTCTCAACAGCAGCAAAAAGAGTGCGAGT
>NW_015548360.1:266042-277547 GCF_001515605.1 Sinocyclocheilus anshuiensis
TTTTCGTTAATGCATCTCTTTCTGACAGAGACAGATCTAGATTCAGCAGAGATCAATATATCAAAGAAAATACAGAAGTGATTAGTGCTACGTCCTTAATAACAATGGATGAAATGTTTAGACCCCTACTGATGATTAAATCTAGAGTATGTCCACGATTGTGTGTGGGTCCATGCACATGCTGAATCAGGTCAAAATTGTTTAAAATAGTTATAATTTCTTTTGTAGTTTTGATTTCTGCATAATCTATGTGAATATTAAAATCCCCTGCAATAGCAAAACAGTCAAACTCTGAGGAAATCATTGATAACATTTCTGTGAACTCTTCAACAAAGGCTGGAGAGTATTTTGGAGGCCTGTAAATAATGATAAACAAAATGCATGAAGCACCTTTCAGCACAATACCTAGATATTAAAAAGACAAGTACTGACCAAATGACACTTGTTTGCATTGATAGACATCTTTAAATAGAGCAGCTACACCTCCAACTCTCCTAACAGTCCTGCAGACACTCATGAAAGTAAAGTTAGGAGGGGCTGTTTCATTGAGGACTGTTGCACTGCAGCTGTCTTAAATCCAGGTTGTTTGTGGTTATTAAGTAATTGATCAGACATGATTTATTTTTTAGTGAGCGAATGTTTAAAAATGCTAACTTGATGGCACTACTTTGTGTCTCTACAGCAATCTTACTTTGATGCATAATAGGCCGCAGATTAGATGGGTCAGCCGTACGGCTTGAGAAGGCCTTAGACTTTCTATTCTGTAAACATTTGTGATGAATGTTGCTGCTATTATAGCGGGGACCCGACACATATCACTGAGAGCTGTTATCAGTTGTTTTTGGTTCACCGGCTACAACAGATGGAGGAGGGTTTGGGCCCTGGCGTTGTGGCAGCAGCCAGAGAGCTCTCACAGGAGGAGGAGGATGAGCTGAGCCCACAGTCTTCGGTGGTTGTGGGGCCCGCCGTTTTTTAGTTGATATCTAGGGTATCAACTAAAACAATGGTTCTCAAACCTGTCCTGGAGTACCCCCAGCCCTGCACATTTTCTATGTCTCCCTCATCTATGACACCTGATTCAACTAATCAGCTCATTAGTGGAGACTGCAAGACCTGAAGTGGGTGCGTCAGATATAGGGAGACATACAAAATGTGCAGTGCTGGGGGTACTTCATGGAGAGGTTTGAAAACCACTGATAAAATATCACTACCAGTGTTGGGGGTAACTCATTACAAGTAATGCGAGTTACGTAATCAGATTACTTTTTTCAAGTAACTAGTAAAGTAACGCATTACTTTTTTAATTTACAAGAAAATATCTGAGATACTTTTTCAAAAAAGTAATGCCAGTTACTTTGTTTTCCCATTTATTGACTGACAGCTCTCCTGTCCCCATATTGGGAGAAATCGGGAGTACAGAGGCGTTGTGTGTGCTGTGTGAACATTATTTGACTGTAGTTCTAGACTAAATGTGAATGTGCATTAATTCATCCCACTCACAAAAAACAGATTTAGTATTCATCAAAATGAATTAAAACAGTGAAATGCAAACTCAGAATATGATGCAAACCTGCAATAATTAAATATGTTAAATAACACAAATGTATCTAATCCCATTTTATTAACCAATGTCTTTGCTGCTGACCTTTGATGATCCAGTTCAACCATACTATAAGCAAAAATGACTTTAGAGAAACTAACAATTGTGCTTTGTTTTTTTATTGCTGAAGAGTGTTTCTTCTCCTGCGTTCTACTGTACAGACGTGAATTTACTTTTGCTTCAGCCTGAGGTTTATTCATTACACTTTTTGGTGTGAAAGGGGTTTTATATTTGCTATAAATAGAACTTCTTATATTAAAAACAATCAAGCCCTGCTTATATTTAAAAAGTAACGCGAAAGTAATGCAAAAGTAATATAACGCATTACTTTCCATAAAAAGTAACTAAGTAACGCAATATTGTAATGCATTACTTTTAAAAGTAACTTTCCCCAACACTGATCACTACAAAATAATGCTCTGCTGTTTTCGAGTTTTGGATGTAGAATGTGGCTAAAACAGATTTAGACTATTGCCTATTTTTATTCTGCTCTCATTGTAGACCCTAAAATTGATATCAAATGATATTATTGAATAGTTATTTTGCATGACCAGTGGAGGATCACGGTTGCTCCGCCCTATGAAAACGTCATTGGACACACGTGACTACTCATAGGCGTGGCTTTACGTTCTCGCGTTAGATTCAGGCTGGCCTTCGTCGAGACTCAGTCGACGTCTGTATCATTGATTTATAGTGTACGAAGAGAGTAAAGTTTTAAAAGTTTGTGTCCTGCTAAAGTGCGACATAATTTCGCTGCAGCTGTTTGCAGGTCGGCAAGTGTGAAGCTTTAAAATTCACATTTTAGTCCTTTTCCTTTGTGAGGGTGAGTTTTCGCGCGCATGCATGCGCTGCAGCAGCGTCCATTGTAGTTTGCTATTAAGAATGCTTTAACCTAATTGCAATACGTATTTTTCTTTAATCTATTTTTTTTTGTTTCAGTTTGCATATATGTAGTATGCATGAATGTACGATGCTGTATAACAACGTTATGTTTTTGTTTTGTGTGTGCGCATTTTCCAGCTAAGTTAGCTAGTAAGCTAACTCCTGCTATTTAAACCAGCGCGTGTTATAGTGAATACCACGCGAGCAACGATTTCGTAAAATAGTCAGACCTTAATCCCGATCGTAAGGTTTTAGAGAAATGTTAAAAAGCAGTAATCTCAAAACGTAGCATGAACTGCTTTTGGGCCTCTGGCCTGTTCATGCATGCGTAGTTAGATCGTTAACATACTAGCACACATAAAATGTAGCACAAAACTAAGTCGTAAATATGGCAACTTTTTCTTTCAAATGAAATCATTTTATTTCGAAAGGGAGCATGTCTGTAAATCATATTTATTGAAGTTTTCAATTACTGAAATTTAAATGGCTAAACCGGTTTCTGTTTTATTACTTTTTTGTACATTTTAGGTCGACATGGGTAAGAAGCAGGGAAGCAAAACAAAGAAGGACGTTCAGGAGGTGGAGGAGTTTGTGGTGGAGAAGGTGATTGACCAGCGACTGGTCAATGGGAAGGTTGAGTTTTTCCTCAAGTGGAAAGGCTTCACAGAGTGAGTACTTTTTGATTTCTTTCAAGTAATACTGAACTGTTTGTTTGAGTTTTACATAATTTTGATTCATGCAATGAGAGTAACGAGAGAACCTTAATCTTCTTCAGTGCTGACAACACTTGGGAGCCCGAAGATAATTTGGACTGCCCTGAACTGATTTCTGCATTCCTGGAGTCTCAGAAAGGAGTGGTGGAGAAACCAGAAGCCGTAAAAAGAAAGTCCTCCACTGATGAACCAGAAACTGATGAGAGCAAGGCAAAGAGAAAGAAGGAAATGGTAAAGCTGTGTTTGGTTATCAGTTTCAGGGATTTGATTTTAACATTAATGATAAAACTGACTCAAATGTAAAATTGTTGCTCCAGTCTGACAAGCCAAGAGGGTTTGCAAGAAACCTTGAGCCAGAGAGGATCATTGGGGCAACTGATAGCAGTGGAGAGCTCATGTTCCTCATGAAGTGGTAAGAAACTTGTGTAGTTTTCAGTAAACTCGTGTAGTATACAGCCGTAGTGGAAAAATGGACATTTCCTCACCCTCATGTTGTTCCTAACAGGTGTTATTTCTGAGGAGCACAAAAGATAATTAAAATTTTTCAGTTGTTTTTTGTCCAGATAATACAAGTTAGTGGGGTCCAAAACTACAATGGTTCACAATTATTTTAGTTATATGGACAGAAATAAAACCTTTTTTGAAAATATTGTGTTCTCCAGAATAAAGTCGTGAGGTTTTGATACAACATGAGTAGACTTGTGCTGGTATTTGGTAATGCGGTATATCACGGTAAGTAATGTGCACGATATTGTTATCGTGGGCACTTCTAAATACCGTGAATAATTATATATAACAAATTATTAAGAATTTTGAATGCATTTTAAGAATACTTTAACCATAAACTGGTCAAAATGCACAACACCGCTGTATGCTGCGTGAAAGGTGTGTGCACTCTGATGTAAGTAAGAGCGGACACGAGGAGCACATGGCGGAACATGTGAGAGACGCTCTGGATGAAAGCGCACTTTCACTCTCTGACAGCAGATGGCGCTAAACTGCAGAAATAATAATAATAATAATAATAATAATTCATTTAAATGCAGCTGTTACCCCGTAAACCCTGTAAACAAAGCAGCTGCACTACTTTCTGTTTCTGAATCATGTTTAAATGATTTAAACAGCCATTCAGATTTGTGTCGTGATAACAATGTATACCGTGATAAAAGCATTAGCAATTAATCGCAACATGAAAATTTGATACCGGCATATCCGTAAACATGAGTAAATGATCCCTGAAAATATAGTCCACTCAAAAATGGCATTGTCATTTACTCACCCTAATGTCATTCCAAACCTGTATGACTTTTTTAAAATTTTTTTTTTTTAATATTTTGAATGCTAAAATATTTTAAGAATGTTAAATAAACAGCTTCATTTCCCTTTGACTTTCCATTGTATGGACAAAATATACAATGGAAGTCAATTAGAATGGAAACTGTTTGGTTGTCAACTAGGCATGGGCTGGTATGAGATTCTGATGGTATGATAATCTCAGATAAAAATATCACGGTATTGCGATTACAGCTCTAAAATGTTATTTTTAAATGTCTGGGTAAAAAACAACTTTATTTTCCACTAAACACAACACATTTTATTTTTAAGAAACAGAACATTTTGGAACAGTAAACATGTCAGGCTAAATAATTAAAATTAATTTAATTCTTCTTAATTAAATTAAGTGCAGTCACTTAAGTAAGCCTAAACCTGCAGCTCAACAATAATCGGAACATATTTTCTTTTCTGTAAAAAAAAAAAAATCCTTCTAAATGAAAAAAATGCAGTCACTTAAGTGAGCCTAAAGCTGCAGCTCAATAATCAAAAACATAAATCAAAACATAATTTCTGTAAAAAAAAAAAAAATGCAGTCATTAAACCTGCAGCTCAACAAGGTTTTTGGAGACATGCTCACTTTCTACACAGGCCTCTTTCAGTCCAAGTTATAATGCAGGAATGTTCACCTTTCCTGGATTAAGTTTGGAGCGGTGAGGTACGAGGATGTGTGCACATACACGCATAAGGAAAGAGAGCGCGTGAGTGTGACACACAGTCTTTCTCCGTACAACACTCAAACAGTGGCAAAGACACCTGAGAGCCAGCAGTTTGTTTTTTTTAAATATCTGATTTTGAACGGATGTAAATAATGGCAGGGGGCTTAAAAGTATAGACGTGATACCGGCTAAATTTAATTATTGTACTAAATCACAGAAACTTGGTACTTTAGTCTGCTATTCTTTGCTCTTAAGTAACGTGAGGGAGGAAACTAGTTGGCGTTAGCTAGTTAATTAGCCATGTTATCTGCCTCGGTAGCAAGCCAAATAGTATTTATTTCAACACTTAAACAAACGGCGGGTAGGTCTCTGTCTTGATCGGAGGTGAAAGCGGGAGAAATGAAGATGACGGATATATAGATTACGTACGACTTAAGTATTTATTTAGCGATCTGCGCTAAAACGTCATCTGTACGGAACATCGTGTACGGAACATGGTTAGTCTACGTTACCCGAAAAATTCCCATACGGCAGACTTCATCTTTTTCAACGGGGGATAAAGTTCCAGGGATTCACCTCCTTCGGCCATCATACACACAGGTGACTCACTGACTGCTCGCAGCCTCGCACCAACCGGAGGGAGAGGAGTCGTGTGACTTGTTACGCTCTACGCTGCAAACAACTGAGGGAGTCATGCACTTTCCGTCTTTGATGACACGTCAAAAAACTACATACCGCAGGAACGGTATAACGGAAAATTTTAGTGGTTTTGAAACAGTGACTTTTCCAAACTGCGGTGTACCTTGAAGCCAGTTATTGTCCCATGCCTATTGTCAACATTCTTCAAAATATCATCTTTTGTGTTCAGCAGAAAGTTAGTCAGTCATACAGGTTAGGAACAACATGAGGGTGAGTAAATGATGAGAATGATAATCGTTTTTGGGTGAACTGTCCCGTCATGAAAGGCCTATAGGGGGCAGCATGTCCACATGCAAAGCCTTTCTGATTCAAAGACACAAGGTAATGGCTTGTGAAGTTCAAGGCTGCACTTCCTGCACTAACTGTCATGTTACTGAGTCTGTATTATCTGTAACCAGAGATATGTTTTGTGTTTACAGGAAGGACTCTGATGAGGCGGACCTGGTACCTGCAAAAGAGGCCAACACCCGTTGCCCACAGATAGTCATTGCCTTTTATGAGGAAAGACTAACTTGGCATTCCTGTCCTGAGGATGAGCAACAATAGCACCCCACATCTCGCTGAATTGTGCTTTAGTGTCTTTCACCTGTACAGTGTTAGTGGAAGTGTTCATAGCCTGATGGTGGAGGATTTTTTTTTTTTTATGTATTGAGGTTTGGCTGGAAGCTATGTGCATGGCTCTAGTGAACCAATGAAAGTATGTACAAATGAGGTGAGTGTGCTTTTAAAAGTTACTGTGTAGGGCGCTTTAACTATTCATTTGAACTAGGTGTCACAGCAGTGCTGTCATTAATGCACTGGCTTGTTTTTCTTTCACTCTTGTCATTCAGAGAGATCCAAAACTTGCATTCTGTTCATGTTCATAGTTTCTTGTGGTGGATTATGCTGTCATTACCATAGTTGTTTTTTCCTTTATTTCTTACTGTTTACCTGAATATTGGAGTAGTCTGTTTAAATGTCTGTGTAAATATTTCTTATTTTTTAGTTCAATAAAGGTTTATATGCCTGCTTTTAATCTGCTTGCATGTTTCTTAAATATCCAAAGCAGATGTGTCTGATGTTTATGGCTAAGAAATCTTTACTATCTGCCTCAAAACATGGTTATTTGAGTGCTTTCAAATTGTGCTTTCTCTGGGCTGTTGGCATGCAATGGGCTTTCATATTTGTGATGTACTATAGTGAGCCATTTTCCACCAAATACAAAAAAAGAAAAACTGGTTTAATGGCATGGTTTTTGTTATTTGACAGACTTTGTGCACTCAAATGAAAATTTACCCACCTGACCAAACAAGATGTAGATGAGTTTGTCCATCAGAACAGATTTGGAGAAATTTATCATTACATGACGTGCTCACAAATGAATGTGAATGGGTGCCATCAGAATGCGTCTAAACAGCTGATAAAAACATCACGGTAATCCACACCACTCCAGGCTACCAATTGATGTCTTGTGAAAGGAAAAGCTGCATGTTTGTAAGAAACTAAATTAAACAAGATATTTTCAAGCACTGTTCTTAACAAATATGATCTAATGATTGTGATGTGAGAGGATAACAAGGGATGGACCTTTTCATTGGAAGAAACATTATGGATTATGGACTGACTTTTTGGCCAGAAGCAATGATTTAAATATAAACTATTTAAAACATTGCAATGATGGATTTGTTTCTTAAAAACATGCAACTTTTCACTATACCTTAATTGATGGACTGGATTGTGTGGATTATTGTGATGTTTTTATCAGTTGTTTGGACTCATTCTGACGGCACCCATTCACTGCAGAGGATCCACTGGTGAGCAAGTGATGTAAAGCTACATTTCTCCAAATATTACCAATGAAGAAATAGCTTGAGGGCGAGTAGATTTTCAGCAAATTTTTACATTTGAGAATACATGGATCACCATGTTTGTATTAAATGGGAAAACCTCTAATGTTGCTGTTCACAAAACATTTGCCCTCTTCTGTTATTTTAACCTTGTGTCATGGTTTCACACCGCCTTAAAACTACAAAATGAAAGTGCCACATTTCTCTTCTGCATGTTTTGTGGGTCAAACGTGTTTTACAGTAATAGTGTATTTTAACTGAAGCTTCTTACCAACTGATGATTAAGAATGAGGAAGAGTGTGTTTTACCATAGTTATTTCACAGTGCATTTGCTTCCACTCTGGCTTCTTTTGTGGGTAGTGTCTCGCCTGCATTGCCTGTTTGCCATCTTTATAGGAATGAGTAGTCTTTTGCAGAAAGTTAATTTGAGTGTGCACAGTAATGCGAAAGTTTGTATTAGTGTATCACCTTCAAAAGAATTGTGGGTTGCCTTTTTATAAGTGCCTACTCCTTTTACCATTTACACGGTATTCTGTGTTCTGTTCAAAGCACAAAATGCTTTTCATCTACATTTGAGAATTTAGGAAGTAGATAAAAGAATAGCCCACATTTTGTAATCAGAGTGACAAATTACTTTTAAATGTTTAATTGCACAATTTAGTTGTCATAAATTTTCCAGAGCCAGAATCATTCATTTTTAGCTCGTTTTTAGGTGTGACTTTCAGAGGTTTCTCTTCTAATATTTCTGAGTGTCAATCACACAACTCAGAAAAATCTGTCCCAGACTTTAGCTGGAATCGGTTAGATATACAGTATATTGTGCATATCTAAAATACACACAGACAGTCCGTTAACCATGGAAAAAAGCAATGTGACCAATAATGTCATTACATTTCCTGACCTCACTGCTGCCTCCACCATCAGGGTTAGAGTTCACCAGTTCATGTTCTGTACACGTTATCAGACACGGGATGCAGATGACGTTGGTTTATATTTGTAAAATGCTTCAGATTGTGTCAGAAGTTTTAATAACAGTTGCACATCATGGAAATCCCACTAAAAAACTTCTGTGTGTGATCTGGGTTGCGATAGTCATTAAAGTGGGGGGAAAAACAGTCATACACCATCTGACTCTTATTCAGTGACGATATCTTGAAACGAGAAAGCAAAAGAGATACTTGACGTCTATAACTGCATTGTCAGATCATCATGACCACAGAAAACACATTTATTACCATTTGCTTGGCTGGTTGCAGGTCTCATGACAAAGATTAGCAGCATAGTGATGGACTTTGAGTTCTAAGGCTTTTTTCTCTCAAGAACCTGTTTTTGTAATGTCATCCTGAAATAAGCAGGTCAGATAGCAAACTGAAAACTCTTTACAGTGATAATAAAAAAGAAATAACTGCACTGGCACTTGCTGATGTATGTGTGTATTTGTACTGGCTACTTAAAGGGTAATATATTATATAACACATAGTACTTAGTGTCTCATATGCTCTGGGTAACAAGGGTACAATCCAATCTGTACATATTGTGGTTACAAGTACTGATTTCAATATAATCAATATAAAATAATTTGATCAGGTATATTTTTGGAGATCTGTTCAATCAATCAACAATCATCAAGCTATTGTTTAACACCCCTGCAGAGTCAAAACGGCTTCCTTAATAAAATAGTACCATGGGGAAACAGCTTTTGGAAGAGAAAATGTCAAAAGCAATACTCAAGTTACACAACTTGTGTATGTAAATTTTGACTCGCGCACACTCCACCCAATGGGGCTACATGCATCCCTTCCTATATCGGTATATACAAGTCAGAAAACAGTGTGGTGTAAACAGGGTCTGCTGAGTGAATGTTGTATATGTTTGTGTCAGACACATGCAAGTTAGCTGTTTCTCATTTAGCAGTGGATTTCACTGAGAGGGTAAGAAAATACATCAATTGCAACATTAAAGAAACTGATCAGAATCAAAATGCTTATAGACACAACTTAATAGATGTACATGTTTAGCTACATTTCCAAGTAATTCCAGCAGAATAAAACTAATTATAAATTAAAGTGCAAAGGAAGTTTAAAACAAAACAATCTTTTATATATGGCTGAAGAATAGCTGAATGTTTCATGTGATAGACTATGTCAACAAATGAACGGGAGAAACTTGAAGAGCAGCACAGCAGTCAACTCTTACCAGAGGAGAGCAACACTGCAAGTAGCCAACCACTAAAATCCAGCCAAGCATATCCATACATGGAAGATTAAAGGGGTCATATGATGCTTTTTTAAAGATCATTATTTGGTGTATTTGGACCAAGACAATGAAAGGTAAATGAGCTATGTGAAATATGCTAAGTAATAGATGTATAAATATCTAAAATAAACAGAGCCCAAAAGCTTATAATCTGTTTTAAATCTCTGATACATCAGTAAATGTGCTATTGGTTAGAATAAATTTAATGTTAACCATTCTATCATTCTATTACACAATGTATGATTTTAATTATAAAATATTTTATTATCTTTATTTTATCTTAAAAGTCATTTTTATAGCAGTTGTACATTTTAGTGAATGTCATAGGTATCAATTGCACACGGAAAATATATATGCAATTATGAAACAAATACACAATAGTACACAATAGTAAATACCAAAACTATGTGTAAAAATATTTTAATGGTTAATTTTCTTGTTAACACTGTATATGAAGATTTTGATTTGTATTTGTTGTGTTTGGAAAATGGTTTTGCAAGATAGCATAAGTTCTGCTTATTTTTGAACACTTCCAAGAACTTTTATTTGTGGGCAAGTTTATCTAGAGTATGTTTAAAATGCATCACTGATACCAGCTGAAAATATTGGGTCTTGTGGCAACATGTCTTCTCCACATAGCTGTCATGTACCACAGACCACAAGTTGTGGTAATTGTCAGTTCGACTGGAAATTCTGGAAAAATGTAAAAGTGAAACTGAAACAATAGAAAGATACATACTTATGTCTGCTTACAAGATTATTCTACTGGCTATTTATGCTTGTATGCCAGCTGTTTAATTCTAATACATACATAGGCCTACATACATATACACTGCCGTTCAAAAGTTTGGGATCAGAAAGATTTTTAATGTTTTTAATGGAGTCTCTTGTGCTCATCAAGGCTGTATTTATTTGATAAAAAATACAGAAAAAACTGTAATATTGTGAGATATTATTTCAATTTCTACTATTGGTTTTCTGTTTTAATATACTTTAAAATATAATTTATTTCTGTGATCAAAGCTGAATTTTCAGCATCATTACTCCAGTCTTCAGAGTCACATGATCCTTCAGAAATCATTCTAATATGCTGATTTATTATCAGTGCTGGAAACAGTTGTGCTGCTTCATGTTTTTTTTTTTTTTGGAAACTGATACTTTTTTCTGGATTCTTTTATGAATAAAAAGTTAAAAAGAACAGCATTTATTTAAAATTAAAATATTTTCTAACAATATGAGTCTTTACTATCACTTTTGATCCATTTAACACATCCTTGCTGAATAAAAGTATTCATTACTTTCAAAAAAAGAAAGAAAAACATTTACTGACCAAACCTTTGAACAGTGTATATTGTAACACAAGATTTATATTTTGTATAAATGCTGTTTTTTTGAAATTTTATATTCATAAAAGAATCCTGAAAAAAGTATCACAGACTCCAAAAAAAAAAAACATGAAGCAACAGTTTCCAGCACTGATAATAAATCAGCATATTAGAATGATTTCTGAAGGATCATGTGACACTGAAGACTGGAGT
>NW_015548360.1:277766-292701 GCF_001515605.1 Sinocyclocheilus anshuiensis
TATATATATTAGCGCTGTCAAACGATTAATCGCGATTAATCGCATCCAAAATAAAAGTTTTTGTTTACATAATATATGTGTGTGTACTGTGTATATTTATTATGTGTATATATAATAGAAATTATATAAATATAAATATATACATGTAAATACATGTAAATATTTTCAAAATATATACTGTATGTGTGTGTATTTATACATACATAATAAATAAACACAGTACACACACATATATTACATCAACAAAAACTTTTATTTTGGATACGATTAATCGTTTGACAGCCCTAATAATATATGTATAAATTCTATTATGAGTAACGCGTTAAATCTGTTGTGGATTTACTGTCAGGTCCCATTTAGTTTGCATCGCCCCTTCCTTCCATAACAGGCTCTTTGCAAGTCCTGAATTACACTGTCACAGGTTAACAAAAAGAATAACTATCAGGTCAGACTGAAATGCTTGGAGACACTTGTAAAAATAAACTACAGCCACTTGCCTTTAATGCTGTGATCCCTCAGAAGGATATGGCCAAGGGGACAGGAAGCTTTTTGTTTATATGGTCATATGGTTAAATCATAACCATTATGATTTCTGAATGACCCATTTTTGTAACTTAGTTTCAGTAATAGGTACAGCTGTCTATATAGTTCATCTTTTATTTAAAGAAAAAAAAACCTGTTTTGCAAGATACGGATCAACAAATGATTCCCTGATTCCTTGAACATTTCTGAACTCTGAAACAACAGCTATAGCCTATGTATTAAGAGGGTCTCTAAATATCACGCCTCAGTCAAGCCCAAAGGTTTAGGAGGAAGAAGTTACAGAGAGTGGTTTCTATCTGACTATTAGTTGGCTACCAGAAATAAAAAATTTGCCTACATTTCTTTTTAAAAATTCCCAAATCTATGTTTGGGAATCAATGTACATATTGTTTATTATTATGTAATAGTAGATTGTTATAATTATAACATTTTATTTTCTGTAATGATAACGCGCCTGCTGATATTATACATGACAAGCATAAACAAATAACCTGAGAAGTGCTATAACGCAGTTTTTCCGTGTTGAGAGCAGCGCATGCGCACATCAAATTCTGCGAGTCAAAAACTTTCATTTCCCACACGCGAATTTGTTTGCCACTTTCAGTCCCAGGAGTACCTGGACCACGGTGGTAGAAATACACGACACGACAGAAAAGGTGAGAACAAAAATTGAGTAGCATATCAGAAATATATATAACGCAAGATATATAAACATGTCTACTTAACAAAACAGTACCAAACAGCAGAGTGAGAAAACGTTTGTGTCATTGATACAGCTGCCGTTCGTTTGAGTGAAAACTGTTCCTCATACATTTTTAATACTATTCTTTGGTCTTTTGACGGTCATTGAACGTTTTCAGTTTTGGTTGCAACTTATAGCCTTCAATTTAACCTTCTAGCTAAGCGTGTTGTTTTAGAGGTAGGCCTATGTATTAAAACACGTGTCAAATGAATGAACTTTTTGTGTTCATGTTCAGGGCAAAAAAATGTGCATCGTATGATTGACCTATATTCAAAAATAGAAAGAAACAAAAAACACACACCAAAAACCAGGTCAAAGTAGCCATGATCTTGTAAGTTCAAGGTATCTTGTTGTCTGCTGGCCAATTAGTCTGGGATTCCCAGTCAACTAAGTAATTAAGTTATCATCAATGTGAATTAGTTCCTGTATGAATGAAAGTCACTGATGGCTGTTTGTTTGGACTAATGCTGATGGGATTTTCATTTTTGGATTCAGGAGAAAGAGAAATTTATTTGCTTTATGGTTCCATTAGAAATGATTCTCTCTTACTTAGCATGTCATTGCAAAGCATACACAGGAAAACAAAGCCTGATTTCATTGAAGGAGCCAAAATGAATATCTGGGTTTGTTATAGCATAAAATTGATTTATTGTTTTAATGTCTGACATTACACATTCATCACTGCAACTTGCTTCCCTGCTCAATAGTTATGAAAAGTCATCATTGTTTTTAAGCACTTATACAGTAAAGTGTTTGGTAGCAAATTGATTTATGGCAGGTTGATCAAAATGATGTTCATCATTGTCTTGAGATCTGTAATAACAGTTTGCACTGCTGTTTTTTTAGACTGTTTTCTTTAGTCTTAGTGCAATAGGTCTGAAAAAATCCAACACAGTACAAAAAATGATTGGTCAGTTGTTGTTTTTTCCGTACTACTGTAAATTACTTCTAACCTATTTTTTTCCTTTTAAAATAGATTGATCTTGACATTAAATAGGCATATATGCTTGTATGAAAATAAAAATCAAACAAACAAACTGACAAGGAGACTTTTTTTCCAGTCAAGTCTCTGAAATGGAAAACACAAACCTTGTGAAGAAGGTCAGTGTCTTGTTCTTTTCACCTTTACGTTTTTTTCTGTTCATCTTAGTTTTGCTTTGTGTGACTCAGCAGTCCTTATCTATACAGTAAACTGATTTTTCAGATGAAACCTTGACTCTGTGGGCAAACAGTAAAAAACCTTTTTAGATCAATTGGTTGCCGGTAGAAAGAAAAGTAAATCATCTTGGGTGGAAAGAAGTTTTTTATTACACTTTGTAACAACTGTGGTTGCATCATGTCTTTTGTCTGGAATTTTTAAAGAGGAAACTGGTAGCATAATTCCACCAGTGACCATTGCTGTTATTTCTGGTTCATTTGTTTGTCAAATCTCTTTTCACAGCCTTGCAATACTATAAAGACTGGCTTGCATTAAAATTACTTCTATTTTGTGATATGTTCATTCAGAAATAATTAAGATGACCTTTCTCAGATTAGGTGCAACTTAAATGGCTTGTATATGTTAGCTATTTTTAGGGAAGTGTTTTGTTTGACCTCAAATGGGTTTGTTGGCTGTGATGCAATAAAGTGTGTTGATCTGAGAAATTCCAACTATTCCAACTGAATTACAAATTGGTGCCAAATGCCCTCCAAAACTCCAGTTAGTGTGAAATGTTGGTGAAAGGGCAGAATCTGAATCAAACTGGTCTTAAAAAATGGTAAAATTGTAACTCATAATGAGAAAAAGTACAAGCACGCTTTCTGCTAAGTTACTTCCTTGTTCAGTTTGAACTGCTCATAAACACTTACACTTACGTTTTCTCTAACTGCAGGAGTTTGTAAGTGTATGGGTACGAGATCCTCAGGTACACAAGGAGGATTTCTGGCACGCGTACATCACCTATGAGATCTGCCTTCATGTGAGTAGTACCCACATGTTTGCCTTGCACTTACTACTGTGGAATGTTGCTATTCAGACTTTATATTCTGATGGCTTTCTGCCTATATAAATGTTTTCAGCATCACATGTTAACCAATGAGAGCATTAAGTTCACTGCATTTTCCTTGATTATAGACCAATAGTATGTGTTTCCGGAAGAAGACCTCTTGTGTGAGGAGGAGGTATAGTGAGTTTGTTTGGCTGCGTCAAAAACTACAGAACAATGCTGTGCTTATGTAAGTACATTTGAGGATATCACACTATGGGCAGTATTATATTTTCATTTACAGTAAAAAATACAAGAGTTTTTATTTCAAGTACCTGCATGTAAAAACTTGATTGTTCTTGGTAGAAGTGTAATTTCTCCCTTTGCTATTTCTGTAGAGAGTTACCTAAACTCCCTCCTGGGAATCCTTTCTTCAATCTCAATAGTGATTTCCAGATCACTCAGCGGATGCAGGGGCTGCAACAGTTTCTTGAGGCGTGAGTTTCTTCAGTGACTCTTTGTCATCATTTTTGATGAACTTGATTAAAGTGGGTTAGAAAAAAATTCCGACATTTGTCCCTAGTTTCACAGACAAGGCTTAAGCCTATTCCCAGACTAAAATGCATCTCTGTGCTGTTTCGACTGGAAGACACTTTCACTGACATATCTTAAAATAAGTCAGTGCCATTGTTTTGTCTCAAGATGCACATCAGCAATGTGTTTTTTCTAAGGCATGTTTATAAAAGCTACTTAAATGTCCTAATTTAACCTTGATGTCCTATATTGGTCAGTTCATACTGATCTCAGATTGGGATGAAGAATTTTTGCCATCTAGTGGCTGCTGGGATGAAAAATTACTTTAGATAGTAATTTTTTTTTTACTCTAAACATAAGCATTTATTTCATATATATTTTCACAATATTTAATGTAATAGAAAACATAGACATTAAAATATACATTTATGTATTTGACACAGTATTAAAATTGCCCAAGATGATTTAAATATTATAAGCAGTGTTTGTTAGAGTAATAGAGATTTATTAAAGAAAATTTTCAAATATATATTTTTTTGTCTAGCATGCTTTTAATGGAATATAGCTTACTAATTTAAATGGGTTCTTTAAATAGCCTCATCACCAGTTTCTAAAAATGATTACACTCCATGTTTTTGAATTAAATGTTTGTGTTTATAGAGTTCTACAGACACCGTTATTGCTGTCAGACAGTCGACTGCACCTGTTCTTGCAGTCACAGCTGAGCATTGCAAAAATGGATGCGTGTGCACAGGGACAGACGCATTACACGGTTGCACGGGCAATCCAGCGATGTGTCGGGTATACCCGTTTCCCTGTGGAGGAACAGCATCAAGAAGACAGCAAAACATGCTGTGACTCAGACTGTGAAAGGTGTGTGCCTCTGTCTCGCTATATAATAAACTTCCCCAGTGTTATTTAGATGATGTAAATTGCTTAAGATGGATTTGGCATGTTAAATGTTTTATGCATCTATAATCATGCCATGGCAAAACGTTATAACTGTATATATACATAAATGCTGAGAAGAATAGCCATTTTTGCCATTCAGGAATAAAAGGGGTATTGTTGTAAGTTCAAATAATGTACAAACAGTACATTTAATATATACAAAAATTGCAATATGAATATTTGTATGGTATTTATTTATTTTTTGCAGTACAACATCCTCTGGCTTGGGCAATAGTCTAGGACGTGCCACACCTGTTGAAGAAGACTCTTCTTATAATGAAAGCTTTTCCCATGAATTTCAAGTCACAATCCCTGAGGCAGAACTCTGTAGCAGCCCGTCTTCATCTCCTAGCAACCAGTAACATGTGCACTCTCTTATATGAACTCAAGAGATGTATACATACACATTCACGCATACTCTGTCAAAGAGAGTCGCTGGCTAGTTGCTGCTTCGAGCCTCCAGAGTTATATTTGGATGGATATTGAAACAAAAAAGGTCTTGATTATTGTTTTATTACATGTTGTGTTGGTGTCCATGATGTTTTGATATTTTTTTTTTTTAAATAGAGATATCTTTATTTAATTTTTGTGGTTATATTAAATAATCCTCCTTTACTGAAGGGCTGACCTGGAAAGAGAAAAAAGCTAGTGAATTACAAGTGAAATACAGTGTGAGTGTTTTTCTTGATGCCGTCATTCAGGGAACACTGGGTTTAATGTGTGCCTGACAAAAAAGCTTTTTAAAACACTTCATCTGTATAGACATGCTTTTGTTTAACAGATTTTTTTAAAAGTAAACTGGCAGTTTATTACTTTAAATGTTTCTTAAAAATTCTTATCATATTAGCATTCCTTAAAAATGAGTGTTGAGGACTGTAAATTTGTGAGGATGTTTTTTTAAGTACATTTTTATTGTGATTTGGTGTATATTTAGCGTTAAATTAATAAAAACACATTTTTAAAAATCCTAGTTGTGAATAGAATTTGTTGTTGCAATGTAAATGATGTAGATCGTTCTGTTGCCTAAAGATGATAATGTATTATCTAAATAAAAACCTAAACGCTAAATAAATTTGCAAATTTATTAAAATAATTAAATAAAATAAAATAAATTTGCAGAAAGAGAATAGTTTCTGCTCACTGAAGCCACTGAAGTGATATCCAATGCATTCTATTCGTTAGAGCAACCATATACCAATAAGTTTGATAATTTTAGGTTAAAATCATTAGTATATGAGGGAAAAAATTAAGAAGGTCATTGGTGCATAAGAGAAAGATGGATATAACCATGCTCACTTGTTTGAAAGATTCAGAGTAGATGTTGCTCTTAACCTGGTCACACATGCTAAATGGTTGTCTTTTTTCCTCTCTCTTTCACTCTCCACTCACAACGCAGCATTTTTCAGTATCTAATTGTAGTTTAAGAGAGAGATTAAGTTCTCAATAAATGAGGGATGAAGTTTTTGACAGAAATGTTTGGTTGAAACCGCTGGTCTGATTGGGGGTTTGTTCGATCTGCGTAGGTGTAGATTCATCAGCGTCTAGCAGCAGCCGATAAATACTTTCAGTATTGTCATCCAGATCACCAGACTCACAAAACCTCACCAATCTCTGCCACTGCCAATCACCGTCACTGTGGTACCAAGTAAACCCGCATCCCTTTATGTTAAAATATAAACATATATATAAACTAAATTTAAAACAGAATATTATATTTACTATGAAGTTTTAATTATATTTTAATATTACATTTTTACACGTATTTGTATAGGTTAATGATTGCATAAATAGATTGATCAAACCAATATAAAGACTATATAGCCTAATAAAATTAAATATTATATAGGCTATATACAGTATATTTTATTTTGATAATATTTTGCATTGACTTATGAATACACATACACACACATACATAATATATTCACAATCATAAATCAATGCAAAAATCAAGCATTTGTTAAATGTTTCAATTACTCATAAAGACACCTAATTATCACTCTCATCTCCCAGTTCATCCTATGAACAACAATGACATGCGTGTATATAATGTATCCAGAAAGAATCTGAGCACCAAATAAGTCCTTAGGGGCACGATGGGGGACAAAACTTATCGCATGAGGAAATAAAATAAAAAGCCACCTCTACCTTCAAGTCATGGGTCACTAATCAGAAGCACTTAGGCAGAGCAGGGGTTGCTGTGGTGATAGTGGGGTTGGGTGAGGGGAGAGATGCTCATTTATCACTGGCTGTTTCATAGTGAGGCTGAGCGGCAAAGACAGCACAGACTCTGCAGACAAACGACCAACAATAAAGAGAATTAATCAGCATTGATTACCTGACTCCCCACAGCTGATAATGGAAGCTTAGAGAAACAAAGAGAGAGGGAGAGGAAGGACGAAATATATAGGAAAGGCAGAGCCAGATCAGAAGAGCAAGAATGGGTAACAATAGAGTTCAGGGGATTCTTTCACTCTGAATGGACTCGCTCGTTATTTTTCGCTTCGTTTTTCTGTTATTATATCAAATAAACCACTAAAATGAGTGCCATGTCCCAGAGGCCAATAGCAAAGTCTTGTATTACCACTGAATGGCTGTCATTGCCTTGTGGTGCGTCAATATGGTGATCAGGACACGGGCTGATGGATTAAACAACTGAACGAATTGGATTCTTCTTGCTGTGCAACGCCAGCTAATCGTTCCCCACACACAGCAATAAAACGCACCTCCAGCACGGTCTCACGCTCATATTCTCTATTCAGCCCACCAATCACTGCCACATCTGATTCTGATATCTGAGATAACAAGCATTGGGCATTTATACTGGGTGTCAGGTAAGCTAACCATCAAGTAAAACAGAGACTGTGATAAATCAGCCACGTCTGCCCTTTTATACCCAATATCAGAAACTACATGAGGCCTATTGGCCAGATAAAGCATTCAGTTTATAAGGACGGTTCGTTTGTTTCAAATGCGAAGACTTTAATAATAAAAAAGGCTGGCGGTGTTTTGAAATACATTTATTCTGGAGTTCTGAATTATGTTTGTTATGATCTGCGTCTCATATTTTAAGGTTACATCAAAGCATGACCCCATTGCAATTACCCTTACCTGTCATGTTAATCATTTGCTTTGAAATAGCACATGGCAGTCACTCCATTGCTGCAAACCTCCCATGAAGACTTCCCTGGTACTCATTGGTTAAACAGCCATAACCAGTCTAAATGAACTCTCCTTAATGGACCCTGATGGGTGAACTTAATCCAAACCCATGTTGCTACTGATCAACTGGGGAGAAGGAGCAGATGGATTACTTTGTGTGTGCGTGTGCATGTGTGTTATATTGTGCAGTAATTGCTATGTTTCTCTGGTTTATTGGCTCTTAACCTTGGGCTGACAGCTACTGAGCAGGTGGGGTTTCTGTTGCTATGACAACGGCTCTGAGTTCAGGAGTGTGCTATACCCCACTGCAGCTTGGCCAAAATCACCCATAAAATAAAAGGCAAAGAAATCTGGAGTGAGTGAGAAATCGAACGCTTTACTTTTAAGGATTTAGTGGTTGTTTAAGAGGGCTGGGTGGGCCTACTTCCCCAGGGCCAAATGTGTGTAGACTATACCTGTGTTTCCCAACCTTTTTAGTCCTATCAGTGCGGCTCAGCTAATGTGTTTATTTGATTTTAGCTGATATTATATTAAATATGTCATTTAGCATTATCATTCAAGGAATCATACATTTGTAGCATAATACTGATTTCCACAAAATCATTTTTTAAAGCAAAAATCAAGATTGTAAGAGCTACAAGTTATTTCTTTATATAGATGTGGATTCAATCGTTGTGAATTTAATAAGAGTAATATAATAATATAAGTAATATATTTTTTGTTCCATTTAATTTTGTTAATAGACATTCATAAGAGAGGTTAAACTTACACTCACATATTATGAAAAGGCATAGAAATATGACAAAATGAATGGATTGCTACCACAAGGGATACAATGAGGCACTTAAAATGGAAATAATTAAACCAAAGCAGAAATGTGAAGCTTATCATTTTATAAAAGCACTGACATTGATTTTTCTGTTAAAATTGTTTATTAATTGAGCTGTTGTTCATTTTTTTTCATTGAAATTTTTTTTGAATATTACTATAATTTTCACACTACAATTATATACCTTTATGCTTTAATGTTTATAAATTTGCCCCATTCTCTTTCATTTAAAATAGCACACTGTAATTGTAAAAAGCACTGTAAAAAAAAAAGAGAGAAAAAACAAATTTAACATTTTCTGGCATTCAAACCTTTATTAATCTGGCACCACTGGTTACCCAGCATGCTTTGCAGCTGTGGTCAAATCACACCGAATTTTATCTGATTCCTCGCTAGGACTGTAAAATGTTTCAAACAGTTTTAGGGGGTATTTGTAAATGATTAGGTTTACATTTCACTGTAATATTGCAAGTTGCATATGCAATATTACATGTTGCATAGGCAATATTAGTATGCAATATTATAACATGTAGTATTGGATATAACAGTAGATTAAGAATAATCAACATGTTTTTAAGAGCTTCAGGTTGGGAACTCATTGGTTGTTTTTCATCACAGGCCTCAGTGTTTCTGGTTTCCCCCTGATGATGGCACTGGCTTACTTTTATTTACTTTTACTTTTTCCTTGCATAAAAATACTGATGAGCATTATCTTTAAGTGCAACTCAGACTCAGCACTCATTAAAGAGGTTATAGATTCTATTACAGCTCCTCTTTGGCATGAGCAATCCCTCACACCGCATAACACAGTACCCAATAAATACAAGTATATTTACAGCAGCTTTTATTGTGACAAACATTATTCTCATGGTTAGTTAATGATGTAACAAAGTGACTTGTAATGGCTGTTAGTCATGCACAGAAACATATTAATAAAAGTGTGCATGATGCAGCTGCAAGATAGCAGAATGTAATCTTATTTCTTATTTGATAATGAAAGAGGGAACGAGCGAGAGAGGGATACAGACAGAGGAAGAGCAAATGTGCGGAACCGACTGAGTGACTAATGGGGGAGAGAGGCCAAGCGATGCAGAGAGGAAAGGCGAGGGAGACCATCTGTTCTGCTCTCTCCTTGTTCTACCCCCTCTGCTTTCTAATAACTATCTCGCTTCACTTCAGATTCATGATGAGATGGACACACACATAAACATGATGCAGAACAGCCAGTCCAATTAGACTACATTAAAAGAGATTTCGTGATTACAGTAACATCAAGCTAAATAGAATAAGCATGACAGCCTTGGTGCAGGAAATGACGTTCATCTGTGGGCTGGACTGCACAGATGGGTCTTGATGGCAGGCATCACTCAGAGATAGCCTACCAAAAAAAGAAGAGAAGAGAAGAGAAGAGAAGAGAAGAGTTAAAATGGAAGGGATTGACGATCTATTACTGAATAGCCGAAATTGAGACTGCCTCTCAGAGACCTTATTAAATTCTCCAATTAGTGTGAAGACATAAATAACTGCTTCCAATTTCAGTGTGTCACTCAAGAGCAGGATCCAGCTCCAGGGAAACAAAACAATTTAAATTACGTTCCTCTCGCTTTGTGTCCGGCCTTTCTTTTAATCCCATAATTACGCTGCCATTCTTTCGCTCGACCTCGCGACGATACATCACCTCCTGCGACCCCGATGATAAACGCCCTTCTCAAGAGAAACGTGAGCTAAAAAGCCGCTGTCCACTTTCCTTTTTTTCGCAGGAGCCCTCTCTCTCTTCTTCACCGTGACAGTATTTCACCGCGAGCTGCTGAGCCCCCACATCTATAATTCACGCGCCCCTCGACTCGGTTGCTGTCGGTAAAAATAGGAAATCCATCACGGAGACAAATGGTCGTTAAATGAAGCCCCGCGCAGCAGATAGGCAAAGCAGCAGATGAGGTTTAATTGTCTCTGCGTGCTCATATGAAATCAGTTCATGACCGTGGCGAAATGTACGCGGGCCTTTAGAGGTTGTGGGGCATATTCTTTAGGGCTACATAGTGTCAGCGAATAATTAAAAGGCTTTTAATATCGGGGCATATGAAATGGCAGCGGTTACTCGGTCTTCTGTGGCCTATCGCTGACAAATATGATACATAAAGATACATGAAAAAGGTCAGATATGCGAAAGTGGGGCATGTTTTGGTAGATTCACTTATAGCTAACCTGTGTGTGCGGCCTGTGGACCTGTTAGGACTGCATTTCACTTGGCCTTCAATTGGAACAGACAGTGTTTTTTAAGTTTATAGTAAGTAGCCTTTGTTCACTGGATTTAATACAACGCCTTCAGAGAAATTTTCTTCAATAAAACATGAAGAGTCATGTAAATTTAGTAAAATTAGGTTTAAAATATGTGGTTAAGCTAGTTATAGTCAATAATGGTAAATATAAGAAATGTGATATTCTTAAAATTAAAACAACCTGAAGACATTGGGTTACAGCAACAGAAGTAGTTTTAGGAATCAAAATAATAGTATTTTTAACTATCAACAGCACGTTTTCACTTTATATGGTGCCTGTGGGAGTCACATTCAAAGAGATACATTTTCTCTAATTGTAGGCTACAAAAATACATCCACTGAGACATGAATTTCAAGTTATGAAAATGTTTTAAATATATGATCGGAACATGATAAGCCTGAAAGATGAATAGCAATTAGCAATATGTTCATTTTAAAGAGCTTAAAAATACAAATTGGTCTTTCAGAGAGGCGCTAATGAAGAACATGAAATACTACCAGACCACTAGAGGGCACTGGCCATGTGGGGGAAAAGGGGATGAGTTAAGTTTCCTGCAGTGAGACCTAAGGTAAGATTTTCTGCATCACATCACATATGTAAATTAGTGCTGTCAAACGATTAATCGCATCTAAAATAAAAGTTTTTATTTACATAATATATGTGTGTACTGTGTATATTATATATATATATATATATATATATATATATAAATACACACACATACAGTATATATTTTGACAGGAAGAGGAATATTCAATTGTTGTATTAATGTTTCTTCCACTTAACTGTGCTTAATTAAGAATACGATATTTATTTGAAGAAAATAGTTTAAATTGAAGAAGTATAGTACACTGCATGGCTGACAGAATTGAAAATGATTTTATTCAGGTTTATACACAGTCAAGTTATGCTATTGAAATTTAACTTAATACAGTAAACATTTATTATGTAAATATTTGCAAATATGTATGATAAATATTTTCCAGAATGTGCTGGATGAAAAAAAAATAAAGCAATGTTCTTAACTGACAATTAGTGCTATCAAATCAATTAATTGCAATTAACTGCATCCAAAATAAAAGTTTGTTTACATAATATGTTTGTGTACTGTGTATATTTATTATGTATATATAAATACACACACACACACACGGTATATACTTTGAAAATATTTACATGTATATACACTTATTTATTTATATTCTTATATTTTATATTATATATATATATAAATATATTTAATATGTAAACATAGAATATTTTTCTTAAATTTATACATGCTTTTTTTTTTATACACATAATAAATATACACAGTATACACACATATATTATCTAAACAAAAACTTTTATTTTGGATGCGATTGATCGCGATTAATCGTTTGACAGCAGTAATGTAAATATAACACATGCAGCAAGATACAAAGCGCCAGAAGTGTTCTGTGCAGTAATGGGAGGTAGATCCACTACCATTCACAACCAGACCTGCCCCTAGGAAATATAATCCAAACATGAGCAGTTTACATCATCGCATGCTAATGTGAGCCAGAAAAAAATCTGTTTCATAAAATATATGCTTTAGCAAACACTGAAAATAAAAGTGATTTTCCAACCATATACAAGCATATACGTTCCAATTAGCTTCTGAATGAAGGGGCTGTGTAAAGTTAGCAACCATTACCAGCATGGACCTTATTTGGCACGAAAAGTTAAAACTGATGTGATTGTGATAAAGAAATAATTGGTATACTTAAAATTTTCAAATGTATAGCGTGGGTTGTGCTTAATTAAGACAAGAGCTTGTGCAGGTTTTCTCTGTGTGTGTGTGTGTGTGTGAAGGCGAGCGCACTTGAATGCATTATTCATGGATCAGTTTAAATAGGAATTTTAGGCTGTACAGCAGCCTTTTAAATCTCCCATCAGTCTGTCATCCTCTGATTCACGGCAGCACTTCATCACCTACCTGAGAAGGGAAAAGAGAGGGAAGGAGAGAACAAAAGAAAGACAGAGAGAGATCTTTTTGTCTGTCAAGCTGACAGGCTGCAGTTGCTGTGGCAACTCCGTAACATCTTTCTCTGCCAGTCGGGAGGAAATGAGCTGCCATGTAGCCTGTCGACCATCTATCACTCTACACTTAAATGTGCACACATACACACACATTCATTCTCGCTCTCGCACACGAACACTACATCATGTTGCAGGCTATCAGTGTTTTTTTTTAGCAGTATGTTTGTATTTTGCTCTTATTGATTAAACCTTTTCAAACTGATGTTTTCAGAGAGAAAGGGAGAAAGAAAGACAGAGGGGGAGGAGCGGTAACAGAATGAGCTTAATAACTTGCTTCCCTCTGCTGTTGTCGAAATAATTACAATGTGCTCTTTTGTAGCTCATTATCATAATACATTTACAATGAGTATGCAATGTCATTCAGAGGGCAGCTTTTCTCAGACACAGAGGGAGTCTGCAGGCATAAAACTGCCCTGTCAGCAGCTGGAAGACTCTCCCAATAGGTGGCAGGGCTATAATGGTGCAGCATTAACTTCTGCCGTGCTGACAGTGCTCTCTCTTTGAGCCACATAAAACACAGAGGAGAAAAGAGATAGACAAGGAGAGAGTGAGAAAGCTGAGAGAGTGACAGATAGAGGAGGAGGACATGAGGGAAGGCGTAAGGTAAAATGAAAATGAGATAGAAGGGAACAGGAAGGAAGAGAGCAGGACACAGCAACGAGACCTCTGGCCTAAAGGGCTCCTGGACATCTGATGCCCCCTGTGCCATGTGTAGAGTTGCTTGTCTTTTACACAAACAAGAACACACATGCACATTTACTATGCTATTTAAAAGACTCCTGTTGTTTATATTTAAACATAAATTCTATACAATTTATATTGATATATAATCTATTAAAAATTAATTTTAAATGCAAATGCAATAAGTTAATTTAGGCAACACAACATTATAATTTACAGCATTAAAAAGGGATATTCACGCTGACATTACATTGATCCTTTATTGACATATACCATTAAATTTAAATAAATCTGTAATACTGTCTGATAATCAATATGATCACAGTATATTGTGTATCCCCAATAGATAATAGCTATACAATTTAACAATATTTCTTAATATTAGTATAATTAATGAAGTGTGTGTGTGTGTGTACACACACACAGTATTAGTTTAATGTTATATTAATATATTACTTTAAGTATACCAACAATTATACTAATATTAAATATCTATCTACAGAGAGGTAGATATGCAAATTACTGATCTGAAATCTAACGTCTCATATTATAAAATTAAATTCTACAAGTATACACATGTAGGGGATTTGTAAATATAACTGAATAACGATTAAAAAACAAAACAAACAAACAATATATGTGTGTGTGTCTGTGTGTGTGTGTGTGATGTATTATCAGCAGTGTTGGGGAGTAACTAGTTACATGTAACGGCGTTACGTAATTTAATTACAAAATAAATGTAACTGTAATCAGTTACAGTTACAGTTACTAAGGAAAAACGTGTAATTAAATTAGTTACATATGAAAATGTTAAAGATTACAAAGGGGATTACATTTGAATATTTACACACATCCACATACAGATTTAATTGATTTCTTTCCCAAATTGCACCGACTACTCTGAGACGTTCTGCCATGCGGAAAACACAGACTGGTTCGTAGAATCCAGTCATAAAAACAGAATTCCTATAGCCTACCGCGGACGGAATATGCCACATTTTGGACGAATACATCAAAAGTAGGTCAGTACACTTGAATCAAAACGCGATATGGACTAGTGTCTGTGAATATTAAGCCGCGAAAAGAATATATGAATCCTGCACGTTCTGCGTGTCTGTGGAAATCAGGCGCGGACTGACCATCGGGAGAACCGGGACAATTCCCGGTGGCCTGGCAGCCGATTTG